>NC_079158.1:78802120-79102655 GCF_947563725.1 Argiope bruennichi
ATAATATAATTATAAATTTTAAAATGTATATTAATACTTATCATTTGAAAATTCTTCATTATAGTGCCCTGATTTTTTTTTTGCTGAGTCAGATAAATTTTTACTGAGCAATATTTTTTTAATTACTATATAATGGAAAATATACTGTAGAACACATAAAATCTAGGTTGAGCGTTTTTTTTCTCCTTTCTATTTAAAAATGCTTAATTTTATTGTGTAATGTTTGGTATTAGTTGATGTTTAAACACTTACGTTTTTTGAATTAAACTCCACATTTTAGGAAAAAGCACCAAAAAGTTAGAAAAATGCATTTTTCAATGTACGAAACTTTTTAAGTCTTTTAAAATGATATGTGTAAGAGTGTTTAAATAATACATGTTACCTATCTACCAAATTTTAAGATTAAAATATTTTTCTAATGAAGCCATCAAGAGCAAAATACATAGAATATTTAATTTGAATTTTAGGTACCATTATTCCCACAAACCAGATGGTCGCAACAGGCGGCTTGTTCCTAATAACAAGATAATACTGAAATTTCTTAAGTAATGAAAAGAAAGGATTTAGTGTTATTCTTCTTACTATTACATTTCATTCAAATTTGTATTAAATCAAGCTTCTAATTTTGTTCTCGTTTTCTGCATCACATTTGATAATCATTTTTAGAAGTAATAACAATCAATCATTATTATATTTTAAGTTAATAATTGTCAGATATATAAGAATATGAATGACTGAGGATGAATTTAGTATCTTTTATTAAATGTGAGATATTGGAAATCACTTTTATATTAATATAATCCTGTTCTGAAAATTAATTCTGTCTGATTAATGTAAGCATTGCTATCAATTTGGAATTTCAGTTATAATTTATACTGCCTAAGATTCTTATAACAATCATTCGATGACAGAAATAAATTTTGTATATGTTTCATTATTTTTAATTAATTTCTAATTATAAATCAAAAGATCGCAATTATTTCTTTGAAATTTCGAAAAAAATTGTACAAATTAGCATTATTCTGAATGACTCTGTTGATACTGAAACTTCCCAGACACCCGTTCAATGAAACGGAATCGCAACATACCTCGATATAACTGCGAAATCCCTTCACTCTTCATTTACATAATTGACTGAATATCAAACCACTTGCTTTGTTCATTCGAAAACACGTCCACATGCGTTTGAAGGGGACAAAGAGGCTTCATAAGAACTCTCAAAGAATGTAGAGTATTCATTAGTTTCATGGCCCTCAACTTAGAGGTCCTCTTTTTTATATTAATTCCTTACACAAAAAAGGTTATCATTCTTTTCTTTGGGAGAGAGATAGGGGGAAGGGAAAAAAGAGAAATTTGAGTATTCCAGTGTTTTTTGATGATTGAACTCGAAAATCTTCAGAATAAGAGAGTTAAACAGTTTGTAACATAGCTGTCTTTAAACCACTTCAAAAGAATTTTCCTTGTACGAAAATACCCCATCAACTATGGTTTTTTGAAGTGGTTATTTTTTTAATAAAGCAAATTTTTATTGGAAAATTCTTTAACTTTTAGGAAATGGTGCAAACTTCATAAAAACCATAGTATATTTGTTGTAATGTCTTCTAATATTGAAAAGAATATTAAATTTGAAATTACTTCACATTTTAAGAGACAAAATTGTCAAATGAAATTTTTATCCTGAAAAAAAAAACATATCACTAGAACTTAAAAAAAAATATTTACTGCTGAATGATGTGTGTTTCTCATTTTCACATATAAATGGATATTTTCTATTTGTAAACAAAATTGGGAAAACAAGAGCCATTGGTAATGAATTTTATCTTTTTTTGAGTCTATGAAATTTCATGCACCTTCAAAAAACAAAGATATAGGTAAATCTGTATTGTTTGTAAAAAGTAGAAAAATGAATTTTAACAAATTATAATCTCTACCATCTCACAACATTTTTTCTTTTTTCTTTTTCTAAATAAAATATATAAAAAAATCATTTTATTGAATATTTTTATATATTCCATAAACTTTTCAAATATTAGCATTCTTTCTGTTATTTATTAAAAGTAAAATTATACAGATTTCCAGTATAAATAATTTTTGCTGTACGTACTTCAAGAAATAAACACTTATGATTCATTCTTCTTATAAATCGTGAAAATGAGACTGCAATTTGTAATTTGTATTACAGAATGGTTAATGCTAACTACAAACTCTAGAAAATCTTGTACCGAGTTAAAAACTTACATCCTTCTATATATCATTTAATTTTGTTCTTGTGTTTAGCGCACTTGGAGGTCTCGCCTGTCATAATTTTTAATGGATGCTTCATAAACTATTTTGTTTACCAAAGTTTACTTTTCTAACTGTTATAAACAATTTATGAGTTTCCTCGAAGAAATATATCTGCCCTCTTGCAGTGTTAATTATCGTCCATTCTTTGTTTGAATAATAGCTCAGTAATTAATACGTGGCAAATTTGAAAGAGGAAACTGTACAAATTCAAGTGGCAAAATGATGAGAGAAATGGAAAAGAAATGGCGTGATGTATGAGAGAGAAACTCAGCTCCTTAGGGCATATATAAATACAATGAAATAAGAAGAAAATGTATTTATGCATGGATACATTTTATAAAATACTATTTAGTACTTTTAACTATTTATAAGTTTTTAGAGATTGAAATAAAATATTGAAGGTCGACTAAAATTCTTCAGATAATTAAATATTTCTACATTTTTTTTAAATAATCGAGCATTGTATCGGTTTAATATATGATTTTCAATTGAGAAAAGCTGAATTTTGCTAGCGATTAATATTGTATAGTTACTATTAATTCTTAAATATATATATTGAAATGATCCTTTTGCGGCTGGAGCAAATCTTATTGTTGTTTTAGTTTTTAATTCTTTATTTCATGAAATTACAGAGGGAAATAGTCGATATATTTATATGTTAAACAACTCTGTAAATATTTAAGAGTGTGTGTGCGCGTGCCAGTCTAGAAACTAGAGTGTAGCTATTAAATTTAGCACCTATGTAGTTTGGAAGGTGGGAATGAGCACCACAGAGAGAGATGGTTTTGAAATATTAATTAAAATTTTGATTATTTAAAAATTAGGAAGAATTTTGGCATTCTGTGCAACAACTTCTGAAAATATTGTAATACAAAGGACATGTTTGCAAAAAATACCTTTGCAGTTAAACCAGAGTTTTTGAAATACAATCTTCTTTTCTACTTTTGTCAATTTTCCAAGAAAAAAAATGTGTATTTTATAACAATATATTTTATTATTTTAATGAATTCCTTAAATCATTTTCATTGTTGTTGTTGATACTTCATCCTGACATTTTTTATTTTTTTTATTTTTATTTATTTATTTTGAGGGTCAATGTATGAAGGTATGATTTCTGCATATTGAGTAGGTTTTAGTGTAAGTAATTTTTTGAATAAAAATTTAGAAATATATTTATAGTTATAATAAAGATTCAACTTCAGAATAAACAAAGGTGAAACGTTTTAAAGTGTGTCCATTTTTAATTAATGATGCTATTTCCTATGTTGTAATTGTGTGCATTAAAATATAAACAGAAAATTTGGGAAATGCGTAATCCAAAAGGCAGAAGATGCACATTTTCTGAAATAGTATGTATTATATATCCATCGAAATTTGAAATTAAAAAAAAATCTTAACAGGCCATTATTAATAAACTATAAACACAATTTTATTGAAACTTTTAGCAAATTTTGATGCCATCAGTCAAATTGTATGCTAAAATTGGTTAGTTAAAAATATTTGAAAATTAACTATCAATGCTAAGCATATTAACACATGTCGACTGAATGCATTAAAGTAAAAGAAAATTGCATTTTCATGACACAGAATATCTTTCAATATTGTTGCGATATTGTACGATATTTAGAATATCGAATAGTGTCTGGATATCGATTGGATTAGAAATAAATGTCTTATAACAATGCAGTTGCTATGAGATACAATATTAATATGATATTTAAAATTAAATGATAAAAGTAATATAAATGTAATAATTTAATTTAATATAAGTAAAATTTTGAAATACACATTACGGCTGTATATTATCAAAAGGAAAATAAAATGAGATTCAAAATAGAAAAGTAGTGATTTCAACTTGGTTCTATAAAAATATTAATTTCCATTAAATATGATATTTATGCATATATTTTTATAAAAGACCAATATTTGGCAGATATTGATAGTTGTAGATAAATTTCAGCATTCAAATAGTCACTTGGTATATTTCTGAATATTTCCGAAGTATTATTATTACTGAATTACACCAGCAATTGTCGAGGTGTATAATGCCCCAACGATAAATGTTAAAGACGATGTTGCAACGATAAATGTAAATGTTAACTTAAGACAAAACTGGAAATTATATTTCATTATTGTAAAACATTTTGATATGTAACAAAATGTAATGCTTAAGTACAGCACATATAAATAAATTGTTGATCCTACGAACAATATATTCTAAATGAGAAAAAAAAATATGAATAAAAAATATTTATTATTGATGTAACTTAAATAGTTATGTTCGCCTATCTGGCTGTCTCTCATTCGGATTTTGGTTAGGCCTCTTACAAGGTCGACATGCACAAGTGCTGGTTCAAAAAGATAAGAACGTAGCCAAATATTCACTCTTTTGTATGTGAAGACTTTCGTTGGGAAATGCAGACATTCATTAAATATGATCTTTCACGATAATGCATATATGCCTAAAAAATACTAGATGAAATGTGCATATGATAACTGAACATGTGAATTTCTACATGAAGTCTGAACATGTGTATTTCTAAATGAATTTGGAACATGTACATTTGTATGTAAAGTCTGAACATGCGTGTAAAAATATTTAAAGCAGAGTTTTCTGTTTTAGGTCATTGTCCACGGTACAATGATAACCCTATACTTCATCTTTATGTCATTAGTCTTGTATTAGAGTATTAAAGAATTGAACTGGATACATCTACTAGGCTAAACACATTTTATTCTTCGAAACTAAGAGCTCGTAATGCTTTTATGTTTCTTTTTGTGATTTTTCTGTTTAGAAGATCTTTTCCTGTTATTTTCGTGGATTCCATTCCAGCTTCAAATAAATGTTCTATGGTCTAGTCCATGAATTGTTATTTCAAAACCAACAAAATGGCCGAAACTGGCTATTCCAAACATTATGTGAAAATCACCAAAGCTCCAAAATCCACTCGAGCCGTTAGGAAAGTATAATGCCTTGTCTAACCCTATAATGACTTTCTCGAAAGAATTTCTAGATCTTATTTTATTTTCTCTCGATAATATCCCTGATTCTGTTCCTTCGGATAAGTACATACTTAGATGATTTCGTTCTTGTCAAGTCTAATATTTATGGAACCACTTCAACAGAATATGCACAATCTTATTGTATACACATCCAAGAAAAGTTGAAATTTTGTTACATTTTGCGACAGGATTTTTGAGCAAGAAGTGTATATAGCATAGTGGGAGGGTAACGGGATATAAAATTATAACGATATAAAATTCTTCTAAATGGCCAGAATGCTGTTTCAAAAGAAGATAAGCTGTATTGCAAGAAAAGGAAATTGACACTACCAAACCCTTATAAAAACAGAAAACAAACTATTTATTTACATACATATTAGTAAAAAGTGGAAAACAAAAGTAGCAAGCAAAACTGCTTCATCTATTGTGGGAAACACAAATTACTCCAATCTTAAAGATGAAGACTTGAAATATGTATTCTTTTCTAAGAAACACATTAACACAGAAAAAACAAATGCCATGTAAATTCATCAAACCTATACATCGCATGTTGTTTCGTGGATTCGATAATTTAAAAGGAAACAATAGAACCATAATGATTCAGACAATATTCAAAGTTAGTAGTTCAAATTATCCTCGTGATAAATATGTTTGAAGTGTCATTTTACAGCAATTGATTTAGGTTAAGCCCTAATATATTTAGCGTTAAATATTAATATTTAATTTTCAGTATCAAATCAAAATTTAATTAAGATATTAACTAGAGGAAATACAAAAAATACTGCAATAAATTATGAAATTTCCATTCACAGCATAATGTCTAATTTTTAAAAAAAAATCATATACATTTTTATTTATTTTAAGAACATAGTAAAAAGTACATTTTTTTCAAAAAATTTACAATATATCGTACCTTATGAAAAATATTTTCACCAATACTTTTGCTTAAAAATTCTTCTCTTTGCAAATTTTGGCATCATGAAATAAGTAAAATGTCAATTAATAACAGTTATAATGTCTTTATATGCAAGTTTGTTTTTAAAACATATTTATTTAATTTGAGTTTCTCCATTTTTGTCATCGATTTTCTATTATTTCCTTATTCTGTAGTCTGTTTAAGAGGTCTAAGTTTTCTACATTTGTGCATTTTTTGATATTAATATAATTCTCGTACTTCAATACTTTCAAATCTTAATTACTTGGTAATAATTAATTTTATTATATTTCGAATATGACCTACTTGTACTATATAGTGATGAATTTCAGAAACAACATATTTCAAGATAAAAAAAAAAAGTGGAAAATATTTAAAATAAAAAGAAAAAGAAACTTCGTGAACTTTTCAAAATCTTTTCAGAAAACTGTTGTAGTTTTTATATTCAAAATAATATTCTAATATTTAAAATATTGTTAAGTAAGCATTTTAAATTATTTGCATATTGGAATCAGATGTAGTAAGTGAATTTCAATGTTACCCTTCATCGCTGAGTTTCATATTTTGCACACACATTATGTAGGTTAAAATGAAAAATTCTGTCTTACTTAAAATTCCCCATATAACTACAGCCATGAAGTCTGTCAAACTGAATATAGTTTTTGTAAATTATTTATGTACGAATAAAGCATTAAAGTTTCGATACAAAATTTCCATTATTTCTCATTTGAAAATGAGTTAAAGTCAAGCATTAAAGTATTATATCATTCTAAACATAATGCGGAAAATCAGGGATCTCAAATTAATTAAAGAAAGTGCTTTAATTTTTATCTAACAATTCTTCGAGCACAAAATTACGTCACATTAACGAAATTTACTGCCATTATTTATGAATGTTCAAATAAGACATATAAAACATGCTACGTTAAGAAAAACTTAAAAATTTCTGTGTTTTAATGATATAATTCTAAATGTTTTTGCGAAATGGCAGAATAACTTTTTACAGGAAAAAATATTTTTTTAATATTCGTTTACTTTATGTAGTGAAATAAATTCAAATGCCAATTTATTAGTGAAAATTCTAAAAAGAAACGGAAATGTTACTATCTGCATAACAATTGCTTCAAGTTGAGTAGGGAATCTACCTAAAAAAATGGAAATGTAAATGCAAAAATAACTTTTTAAATGATAATAATAATTGCTTAATCGGAATTATCAATTAGCAACTTGCTTGATTTTTTTTATCATTGATAAGAGATTACTTGAAACATATAAGACTAATGGTTTCTGTCATTTACACAGTAGTTAGTTAAATAAATTAATGAAACTAGCGATTTTTGGTTTTCATGTCACCATCTAAAAAATATTTAATGCATGTTTTTATATAATAGCTCAGCATTAGGGCAAGTAGACAAGGAATTTTGTTACATCTGCGTAGCAAAGTTTAAAAACTTAAATACATTTTTATCTTTTTCAACACACTGCTTTTTGTCCGAATTGAAGACTCGGAACATCATTATAAGTCACAGAAGTATTTTTCGGCCATTTTTCTTCCTTATAAAAATGTACCTCTTTGCTTTTTTCAGAATATATTTTCTTTTCAATTGTGTTTAGGAAAGATTTCTGTTTTTTTTTCTTTTCATTTCTTAACTTCCTCCGTGCAACAATTTGTCAGTTTCCCCTTCTTCTTTTTCTTCTTATGCCCGAGAAAGGGATTTCTGCCAAGTTGCAGAAAATTTTATCTCTGGCAAGTGGTTTTAGCTTCGGGATACATCCTTTTTTTATTAAATTATGTCAGACTTCATAATATTAACAAGATAACAATAAAAAGATTCTTTTCGATGTATTAGATTTCGAGATATCTTTGAAGTTCTGTAAAAGAACGTATTTTCTGACGCTATAATTTAAGACTGTTTTTATTTATGAATTATATTTCTTCGAGCAAAACATTTTTGTTCCCAATTATATATACTTTTTTATGGTTAATGCAGATCCCAAGAAGCATATTTTTTGTAGCAATATATATATATATATATGTGTGTGTGTGTTTGGTGATCTCTACAGTAATTTTTTTAATAAATAAGAAATAACCTTTAGGTTGCAGCTATTTGTAATTGTGGATAAATTTAATTTGTGTTTCCCCAATTTAATATTACATGATTTTTGCTGTGTGAATGATGTCGTAATCTTGAATCGTGGTGAGATGTCATATACCCTAAACGTAAAAATAGAAATTACCCCAGCTCCCCTTAAGCATACAGGTTAGTCTAAATGATTGTCGTCACTATAGCACGGAAATAATAACTAAAAAGGAGTCCTAATGACAATAACCAATTACTATGCAATCCATCTCATCAGAGATATGTTCCATCATAGAAGTGGAGGCAACTCGATCATACAATCTTCATGTATTCACCTAAGAAGAAAAAGGAGTAACTATACTAAATGCTACTTATAATTATTTTTCTCCCAGCTGTGAGAGCCAAACACTATATAGGGTTGATATACACTCTCGTATCTAAATGTAGAGCAAATATACCACGACATGAAAATACACGATAATTATGTGGCCTCCAGCGTTTTTATATATGTTTATAAGATGACACTTTTGTATTTGTTGCATCAAATTGGTTTATCTGTTCTGGAAGAAATTTCATTTTCTCCTTTTGACAGCCTGTGAGATTACAAAATTTTCTTTTATTAACTG
Source organism: Argiope bruennichi (assembly GCF_947563725.1). Taxonomy (NCBI): domain Eukaryota; kingdom Metazoa; phylum Arthropoda; class Arachnida; order Araneae; family Araneidae; genus Argiope; species Argiope bruennichi. The sequence continues at coordinate 78,811,051 of NC_079158.1, forward strand.
TTGGTATATTCATTATATTAGCTAAATAGAATGTATTTAATTTCAGTTAAAGCTCTTATATTAAACTTGATGTTTCAGAATTTCGTGACATAATAATTTTTACCAACAAATTGTGACTGCTTTTAAAATTTATATTTTTATAATAATTTTATATCGTTTCTGCTTATTATGTTTCGAAACAATTATTATGGAATCGAAATAAGTGACCTCATAATAGTATTAAATTTTAATTGTCTAGGTGATATACCTTCTATTTGTACTTCGTTTTTCGCATGACTGTGTGACTGCTTTCTCATTCGCCATGTAAGCAGCACCGAAATGAAAAAGAATATTTTATTTTCAGCTTCCAACAAAGGAATATAAAACAAGTTTTTAAATAATTGATGAAACAAAGCAAACATGTTGAATTTCATTATAATGTTATTTAAAATTATACAAAAAATTCTATAAAAAAATTGAAAAAAAAAAAAAAAAAAAAAAAAAAAAACTCAGGAAAAGAATTGCATGATAACTAAATGGTTACCATTAAAAATATTTTTGAATTTTAAAATGATATATAAATGTTATGTTGGAAAAATCTTTTGTAAATTATATCAAAAAGCAACAAATTTTCACTTAATTTTTAATTAAGTTAAAATATAAAAATTAAAAATGATTTGGAGTAAATTTTATAAACTACAAATTACCTTTGCAACTAACTTTTAGTTCCAAAACCAAACTCATGGCCAGCTAATACACATTCTTTTTTAATAGTAGTAGTGATGGATCACTACGAGGAAGTGTTGGTTTCTGAAGGCTGGACTTTAAAATCCATACCCATTTAAATCGCTTTCAATTAAAAGGTTTAGTTTAGTTATATTAACGTCGTGTTTTAACCAACACTTGGGCTATTTTGGGATGGGCATCGTAATTTTGAACCACGGTCAGATGATGAGGACGTCACCTGAGCTGGCACCCCCTCTCCACACCACACCACACCACACCACACCAGCGGGAGGACATTTGGTCAGGACGGATTTAACGTGCAACAGACCCCCTTACACGACGGTTCTTCGGTGGAATCGGGGCTCGAACCTGAAAACCTCCGGTTCCGAAGCCGAGACCTTACCACCAGGCCACCGCGGCCATTCAATTAAAAGGAGTATAGGTTAAAATTTTATAACATATACATCTTAACATAGTAAGATTCTTAAGTAGATGACTAAATCTAGTAACCAAGGCTGAATCATTAAAGGTTCAAAGCTTAATTCCATCAAGACTCAGTCGTAATTATACAATTTATGCATTATCTGGCATCATTTCCTTGATGAGATAGAAATTCGAATTGGTGATGCCAATTCAGTGGTCGGTCTCGTTATATAAGTGAAGTTAAAAATTTTCTTATCAAATTCAGAGGAGCCTTGGTGGTTATTATATTACGCTGATAAAATTAGACTATCTAAATTCAGAGAACCAATATTAATAACTTTATCAATTACAAGTGCCATTTTAATATCCATAACGATTTATATTACTTACAAGGTAACAATCAGATTTGTGAAAGAATCAGATTTTCACAAATCTGATTATTAAGAATCAGATTTGTGAAGAGATGAAAAAGAAATTGCCATATCTCGTTAGTATAGCATCCGTATCTCTCATATGAAAAACATTTTCAATGTCAAAGAAAAATATTTTCCATATGAAAAAAAAAAAAAAAAAATATTTTGCTAATCTCAAAATAAAAATATCCAAACTAAGAAAAATAAATTTAATATTAAGGCAAGTGAAATAATTCAAACATTCTCCAGTTAAATATTAGTTTAATAAATTTTCATGAAACGTTACGTCATAAACTAATAACTACAGTTACTCTCTTATTTTCTTTCTTTATAACTATCAGAAGAGATATAAAAAATATTTTTACTACCATTTCTCATAATAAAAAGCTTATACGTATATAGCATCTGATCCTGGACAGTAATCCCAGCATTAAATCAGACTTTAATGGGTTTCGACAAGTACTATTTTTAGCTTCAAGCTTATGGAATACAGAATTACAAGTAGTCACGAAAAATATCTAAAGATGAGTGGAATTAAATGCTAAGACCCTGGAGTTTTCTTTAAAAGAGTTTAAGATCTATGGATAAGAATTTTGAGGATGGGCATTGATAAACCGATGTTAGAAGAAATTCGTTGGCATTTGTTTTATGATATTTCAGATCAGAAAAAGTTAAGCTGATATTTATCCTTTGCTACAAGATAACTATATTTCGCTAAATAAATAATCATCACACATTGCATGAATAGGATAATTTATAAGACCATAACAAGTTTATAAGTGTATAATGTCAAATACAGGGATAATAAACCAAGCATTATATCCGAATTTGATGGGTTTCCACAAATACTATTTTTATTGTCGAACTTATGGATTGCAGAATTACATGTTGTCATGGAAATAATCTAAGGATGAGTGGAATTAACCGTTATGACTTGGGGTTTGCTTTAAAAAAATGGCTTAAGATTAACGGATAAGAGTTTTGAGTATGGACATTGATAAACCGATGTTAGCAGAAATTCCTTGATAATCACATTTGTTTTATGATATTTCTTATCAGAAAAATTAAAGGCAATAATTATCCTTTGCTACAAGATAACTATATTTTGCTTAAGAAATCGTCATTACATAGAGCATGAATAGGATCATTTATATGATAATAAAAAAAATTAAAAGTGTATAAAGCCTGATTCAGGAACAATAATCACAGCATTAAACTGACTTTATTGGGTTTCTACAAATACTATTTTTGTCAAGCTTATGGATTACAGAACTACAAGTAGTCACGTAAAAAATCAAAGAATGAATGGGATTAAATGTTAAAACTCTGGGGTTTGTTTAATAAAAAACTTAAGATCTATGCATAAGAATTTTGAGGATTGGAATTGATAAACTGAGTTTTCACAGAAATCTTGTGATAATTGGTATTGATTGATTATTGGTGATTATTGGATTGATTATTGGTGATCTGGTGATATTTGTTTTATAATATATCTGATGAGAAAAAGTAAAGGTTACTTTCTTTTTGTTCCAAATATCAACATATTACCGCTATACATTGCAGATGAATATAATGATTGAATGAATTGAATACAAGTTTATTCAATTCATTCACTCAAGCGCTTTGCAACAGAAAGCAGTTTTAGTTTGAAAATATATATATTTAAAAAAAATGAAAGAAAGGAAACTGAAATAGTTTGATCAAACAATCATCGAAATTGTTACCAGTAAATGTGACTTTGTAATTTTTTGTTGTTGTTGTAATGGTCTCTATTAACACCTCAGAAAGAATTAGATGTTAAATTTTGAAACCAAGAATCACTACATATATATTAATTCTAAATTATACAGAATCAGTTTCCCCGCTGAGTTTTGCTTACTCAATTATGTCACTGTTCAAATTTTTATGGTAAAATCCACCATTGCTAAGAATCAAATTACGCAAAGGTTCATGAAAATTTGATTTTTAGAATTTTCTTCAACGCATTGCATTTTTTTTTTATAAATCTAGTTTGCATATATCTACGTCGATTATAAAATTAAATTCAAAATGTCGTAATAGCCAAATCATGATCGTATTATCATGATATTATATTGAAACGCTAACATTATTGCCTTATTTTATAATACGATATAAAATTAAGTGAAGTCAGTTAACTGTCTAAATGTTCATTAGAATTTTAATGAAATAAAGGATTCCAGACTAGCAATATATATATAAAATAATTTAGAGAGATATTATCATTTAAATAGATATCAGTGCAAGAAAAATATTTTAGAATTTTATATTTTTAAAAGTACTGGCATAATATATATATATATTTTAAAAAATACCTTTGAAAGTCTTGCGAAATAATATAATTCATGACGCTCAAGTCATATCTAATAACAGGAAATATATATAAAAAAAATTCTCCTAAAAAATATCATATCTCTTTGCTTACATTTTTTCTTATCTTCATAATAAAATTTAAAAACTGCAAAAGTCGAGCGTCATCTGTTTACTGTATTGATTTATGCATATTAGGAAGGCTATCTAGGAAAGATACTGAAATATTTGAATAATAGAAAAATAAAGTTAATTTTAGCTGAATATTAATATTCTGATTCCTGATAGAAACAAAATAAATGCAAATTTACTTTAGAAATCGAAGTAATTGTAAAACAAAAATTATATTTATGAGATATTAGGTAATCAGAAAAAGATTTGTTTACATTTAAAGTGCTTCCAAATATTAAATAGATTCTGAAAGCATTTTAAAGCATTTCGAATTTCATATTTTAGACAGAATAATCTTTTCTATTCTTATTAGATTGAGAAGTTCCTTCAAAAACACATCGTTATTTCTGTTTCAAGTGGTTTAGATTTGAATTTCTTTATTATGAATCGTTGTTAAAAACTCAAGACATTCTGAGAATTGTTTTAAACTAAGATTTATTTTTTCAACAAAGCTGAATGTACTTTTTTCTAAGCAAAAAATTGAATTCTATTCGTTTTTTTCCTACTCATTTCAGCGTAAAAAGATTAGGTTCTGATTTTGGCGCCGAAAAGAGAAGTTCGATTTCCAAATGAGGGTTAGTGAGGGGTTTTCCGCTAGACAAAAATTAGTTTTTTCGAGGTACATCATTAAATTTTTTTTGTTTGAAAGTTTCTAAATAATTTATGACTTATTTTATCTACTTAATTGCTTATTTTCTATCAGAAAATTTTTAGAAGTATAGAGTTTAATTTTTTTTTATTGGTGCTCATAATTTTTAATTAAATAAGAAGAAATATCAAAATTAATGAATGAGCAGTATTTTAAATTAAATTTTTTGAAGATAAGTTATTGTTTATTTTTTTCATATTTTTCAAAGTACGATAGGTAAAATCATTAGGCAGCTTTTTCATGTTTAAATGCATTTCTTTTATTTTTTAAAATCTGTTCATAATTTGTAATTGTTTTTAAGTATATATCTTTTGGCATTCAGAAATCTTTGAAACTAAAACTAGAAATAAAATAATCGAAAACAACTAAATAATGAAATTCCGCTGTTATAGATTTGGTGTACTAACAATTCTTTAGATTATCTAAATATATTCTTTTTGTATTATTTTATTAAAAATACTTTTTTTTAATTTTACATTTTTTATGAGTGTTTGGATTCTATTTTCGTTTATATGGTATCTAATTCCCGGTAAATTATAAATTTTTTATTTTATTTTGTCTGCTAATTAGAATTCTTACTGCTGTTGAATTTCGTTTTGCTTAATAAATCCATCTCATGAAATGAATTATTTCTATTTCTTCGAATGATAATAAATTAAATATGTTTTAAATACATCAATCTAAAATTTTATAGAAAAATTGTTTTAAAATTTTATAGAACATGAATAAGATTTAGTATTTTATATGTCAAAATTAATTTTGTTCCATATTTTTCTGATTTATAACAAAGTAATAACTTAATAAAAAATAACTGCAGGATACCATGATTATTTAAAATATTATTATTTCTGGAATTTCAAGACAAATTTACATGTTTTCTACTTATTAAAATTTAAATTATTTTTAAGAAAAATAATTTTTACTGGTCTATTTTTATAAAATTTAAAAGCAATATTCATTTCTAAGTGTTTTACATTAATAAAACAGTATAATTCTTAAAATATATCAGTATCTTAATTTTTTGTACAATAGAAAAAAAAAGATGATCTTACTAAGATTATTAACTAACACAACATAACTTTATATGATATATTTCAGATTTTAAAAATTTGACAATCATTATAAAGTATGTGATTAATTTTTAAAATTGTGTTACAGGATTATTACAATAATTCTATGATCGATTAATATAAAAATATTTCTTTCTCTACTGTATTTTCACTTATTCCTTGTCATTTCCAAACCATAACAACTTTCTGTTTATTTCAGAATTCATTTTCTCTTGCATATAATCAGATGAAGAAATTCTGAAAATTCATGTTAAAACTTGAAATGATTTGTTACTTTCTGTAAAACTTTCTCCCGGACCATTGCCAAGATTTGAATTAAATACATTTAATGTTGTTGATGTAGTTCATTGAAAGGGCTCGTATAATAGAAAAACAGGAAGAAATCTAATTTCCTTTAACATTTCTGTGTGTTCGAATTGAGAGAGGTATTGCATAAAATTTCAAGAAGTTTAAAAAATAAGTTTTTGTTGGATAAGAATAAACAAATAAAAAATACATAAATGCAAATTTTAGTGACTTTTAATTTTTGAATAAATATATTTGAAAATAAATTTGAAACTCATAATTAACGGAAAAGAATTCCATTAAATTGTGTAACCAGATAGAAACTTATTAGTTTTCCTTGGCTGTGCATTATTAGAAATTGATAGCCAATTGGACCTCAGAACTCATTATTTGCTCAGAAAATTCCAATTCCTCTACGAACAGTCAATTATAGATTTTGCATGGCAAATGTCTTAGAATTCTAGTTCCTTTATGAAACTAATTGTGGGAATTTCGTATTTTGTGGCAGATAATTATTCTCTATACACTACCTATGGGATTTTTAATGATGTAAACTTACAGGCGTTCAATAGAATTGATACTTTTTTACATGAAAGAGAGGAAAGAGAAAGACGTCTGCTTGTTTTTATTCAAGATATATATATATATATATAAAGAGTACATATTGAATTTTTTTTTTTTTCATTTAAGTTTTTTTTCCTTTTTTTTTTACTTTCTGATGTTAGAGTAGAATTAGTAATAATTATTCTCGAATCATTCATTACAGCTATTGATTAAACAATTTGATATTAATTGTTATATCAGAATATATTTATTTTTATTCCTTGACTATTTAAAAATCAAAACTGGCTTTTATATATCATTGGTTTGAGCAATTCTTTGCAAGATATGGCTTACGAAAGATCGTTTGAAGATTTAGATGAAAATAAAAAGGAGACAGTCATAAAATGTTTCGCATTTTTTTTCTTTGTATTTTAAACTATTAAATAATACTAATATTTATAAATAAATAATTTATAGTAAATTTAACGATTTTCAAGAAATCAATTAACACTACATATGAAATCAGCAACATTACTGTTTATTCAATGAAGTCTATAATTTTTACACAAGTTAAAAGTTTAGAGAAACTTCAGATTATAAAGTATTTAACAAAAGCATGATAGTTCATGAACTCAGTTTAAAATCGGCGATTCTGAATTTTCCATAAACTGAAGAAATATTTCTTAATTATCTGTTATTGATGTCCAGAATGGCACAGCATTTTTAATAGCAATTTCATGATGATATTTTTATTATGAGTTTTACTGAAGTTTCTATCTTCCAAATATCTCAAACACAAAGACATTAGATTTATATTCAATGATTCTAAAGGCTTTTGGTTATATTCAAAATTTTTCATAAATCCTTCTTTCCTAAATCTTTCCAAAACAAAATATTTTTATGCAATAAAGCTTTTTGTGCTCAGCATCATAATAAATATAAAACAGCTGCATAAAATCAGCACTCTTTAAAATAATCCATTTAAATTCTATAAATTAAATCATTATTTAAATTCTAAGCTGTTCTAATATTAAAATATCTATGTGCTCCTATGATCATTGTATTCAAAACTAATATTATTTAATTTTAATTAAATTTTAACAAACTTTATAGATTCTTTATTTTTTTTAGCTATATTATGCTACAGAGTTCAACTGAAATAACATACTAATATATTTCAGAAAAAATATATCCTTCTGCATAATATATCATTCTGCATAATAAAAAAGTTAGGGAAACTCTAACGAGTTAGAGTTTCCCTAACTTTTTTACTATGCAGAATGATATATTATGCAGAAGGATATATTTTTTTATGAAAAAAAAACATTAGTTTTTGTGTAATATTTAAGCAGATTTTTCTTTACTAAAAAAATTTGCTGACACTTATCATTATTTCTTTTTTTTTGTAAGTTGAATTCTGCATCAAACAACTAAGGTTAAATAAATAAATAAAAAAAAACTAATGTATGTAGGGTGCCATATACCTATAGTCGTTATAATACAATTCAATGAAATTTTTTTTTTCCATGAATACACATAAATCAATTATCTTATTTTACATAAAACAATAATTTTGATTCATCGTAGAGCTAGACTTATCACTCCAAGACATTTTATTATGGCCCCTATTCACTCGGAAGTTGACAAGGGTAAGATTTATTGCGGAGGAGTGCTCCAGAGAGAGGGAGGCAGAGCTTTTGGGAGAAACTATCGACTTGTTCCCCTTGTTAAATTGATGTTCCCAACAAGAAACTAAAGAAACACACTGGCCATAAATTAAATCTTATTTTCTGCTGTCTTCTCCAATGAAGCCACCATCCCCCAAAACAATGCACCGAAAGTTTTCTTTCTGCTTTATGAGTTCTTATAGATATATGCTTTATGTTTTCAGTATTATTTTGTTTTATTTCCAACTCACCCGTCTTTATTACTACAGTTTCAAAATACCTTTAACACAGGACCATTTGTTCTCCTTCATTGGCTTCGGCTTGATAACTAATAGAAAAAAAAAGTAAAAGGGCAGCGTTGGAATTCCTTGAACAATGCTTGCCCACCCTTCTTGAAAATGCGATGTGTTGTTTCAGGAAAAACTCATTGGCTCTGGTTTCAGTGGGATTCGTATTTTTTTACGTCTCCAAAGGTAATTGATGAATGAGAGAGAGAGAGGGAGAGATAAAAGATAGAAAAATTATTTTAGCTTACTGTTGTTGCTGACTTATATAAATTGCCCCATTTAATCGTAAAGTAAGAGAGGAAAGATTGTGATAATTTTGAAAAATAGCTGTAGCTGTTTTCAAAAATGGTATTAAGCGTTTCTAGATTAAGAGAGCAGATCTCAGGATGTTAGTGAACGATTATCAAATTATTTGTTTTGTAGAACTGCGTAGCTTTACTTTTAATCCAAAGTGATGTTTTTATTTTGAGTTAAATTTGTTTATAGGCCTGAGTGTATCTTATCCAATAATTTTAATAGTTTATTTTCATTACTTTAAACTTTACTGTGTGGTATTTTAGTTTGTTATAGTTTCTTAGTTACATTTTACAATTTTATTAGTAATTACAAATTTATTTCACTTAAGGGAGCGCATATAAATTGTATGAATTATGAAAAGAAAATACATCATATTTATTTGATTCAAGGTGCGATATAATTGTAGAATGATTAAAAAATATTTTACAAATATTTTTGTCATATTGTTATTTATAGATATCTTTTTGAAAGATTTTGACTCACTATACTTAATATTTAAACTGTGCTGATTGAGCTTTACATTAAGTGAATTAATTTTGTGAGTAATTTAACCATTAAAAAAAAGTGTATATATTTCTGTTTGAATAAATTTTCTAATGAAAACTAATTTCATTTTTTTGTTAAAGAAAGAAAATTAATTTTCAATAATTAATTAATCTTATAATTTTTTTCCCAATAAAACATTAAAGCTGTAAATATAAATATGCAACTTTTTTATTTAATTACTATTTAAAAATTATACATTGTCAATATATCTTTTAATTTTCCTTTTTTTAGTGATTTTTTTTGTTGTAGTTCATTTTTTAATTTCTTTCAGTGAAGAATTAGTAACGCTAAATTTTATTTAATTTTAAATATAAATGAGGAACTAAAGAATTTTAATACAAAAATATTCCGATTCTAATAGAGAGAATTATTTCTAGGAATATGGAATTTTATTAATAAAAAATATTTCTCCGGGGTTTGGTTTATTTGCATTTTTCTGGCACAAGAGCCATCTTTGGCTAAACTTCGCCATTCATGCGCATTTCTTCGGGGATTTTAATGCTCACTCTTATACATTGGGGACATTAATAAATGTGAATTTCAGTGTTTATTTATAAGAAATTAAATAGTAAAAAAATATGAATAAATAATATTTCTAGAATACATATATTTTATACTTACATGCTTTCTTTAGCTTTTTGAAGTTTATTTTCATTGCATCCAATTAAATAGAAATGTTTTAAAATGTTATTTGACTATTATGTTCTCTTTTAAATTCAAAATGTTTCATAATTATATACTTTTGTTTATGCAAACATTTGATGTAATTGTATGCACTTTTGAAAATTATTTTCATAAAATAGTTAGGATTTACTAATTTCCAAACTGACTTGAATCTACAACTTGTTTATATGAATATTTAAATTCCAAAATAAATAGAAATAAAAATTTTTTATACGAATATTTTCATGCAATTTTTGCTTTGAATGTATCATAGAATACTTTATTAACTTACTTTTATATATTGTCTTTTAATAAAACTATTTTCACTATTTTCAATTTTATAAATGAGTTCTGAAATAATAAACTTTGTTTTGAAAAAAAGTAAAACATAATTTCTCTTCTTTATTTTAAAAATATTCTAAATTTCAGTGAAATCTGAAATTCAAGTGTTTAGAACAAACAACAGTAAAAAAACCAAAATATTATAAATAGAGTTATAGTTTTACGAAAATGTTATAAATCTAATGATAATTATTTTAAAAAATGCTTCTATTTATATTCTGAAAAAAAGCTTCAATTTAATATCAATAATGTACAATTTTTTCAATCTCAAATATATTATAAATTGTGAGAAAGTAATCTAACCGACAAAAACAAATAAATTTGTTGAAATTCAACCAAACAAGTTCATCATCCACGAATTTTCTCTAAAATTAACTAAAATATTTATAAATTAAACATTTGAGAATTAATTGATGCAGTGAAGTGTATTTGTTTAATGATTCATATTTTCATAACGAAGCTCCTAGAAATTTTCACACAACATTTTTATTTTTCTCAAATTAATTACATGACTATGAGAATGTTTAATTATTGTCATTTTTCTTCACCCACAAGAACTGATGTACATTTTTGAATAACCTCATCTCATAATTAAAGATTTTTTTTTCCTTCCTAGAACGTAAGACGAGTATTGCCTTCATAAATCACGTACAACTAGTTTGTCGTACATGTATATTTCTCATGGCAGATTCCTGCTCTCAGTAAATCAATTACCTCATTAATTTCGATCGAGTACACCTGGTTTTATTGACAGAATTTCCCATTAAAGTTTTCACTGCCTACTAAAGCAGATGGGCTCTCACGGTTAAACCAGAAACAGTGCTGCCCTCTCACAAGAATATCATAATGTAAAAAAATATTGTATGATGATTTTAGTTTTGTGATTATTATTATTTATGAAATAGTCTTCTGGTGATATTGATTTAATATTTTGGTTTGTTTTTATTTAAACGATAATTTGAGTTATTCATCGATGATTTAATTGCAAATAAAACGCAACGGAAAATCGATAGGATTGATTCTAATGAATTCGCCTCATGTAAAAATATTATAAAAATAAAACAAAAACATAATTTCTATTTTATAAAAAACACTAATCTACTTATTTATAATAAAATTTTTTTGTTTATAATTACATAAAATATACAAGTAATTTTTATTGATATCTGAATTTATTTTAAATTTTGAAAGAATATATTTAATTAGTGACTATTATTATTTACAATTTTACAATGAAAATGTTTCCTTTTCTATGAAAAAAATATAAAGAACAAACAAGAAACAATAATTTATATTTTATGTAAAATAATTAATTAACAATTATGTTTACTTTTCTTAGTGAAGAGCAGACTTTAAAAAAATAATTCCATGAACATGCAATCGAATCCTGTTGATTTCTGTAGTTCCTTTAGTATTTTAAAAATAACTTGAATTAGTGGTTCTCAATATTTAGAATTTGTAATCGAAATTTGATCACGAATATTGAATTTTGGATAAATATTATATAATTTGGCGCACTTTTAATGAAATTTTATTTTATAGAATTAAGACCATAAGGTTCTAAATTTATTAATATTAATGAAAATAAGTGAATGCTGACTCTCAACAGACCAAAACCTTTGACCTAAGAACATCAAATTTGGCACAGATAAATGGGCAAGTGAGAAAGTTACATCTAATAATTTTTTTCGAATTATTATTCAAGTAATTTCTTTTCAAATCAATTAATTAAACATCATACGGGGTTTCGATATTTTAGTCCTAGTAGTCTTTAAATATTATTTTACAAAGTACATTTTTATTCTATTTTAAAGTTTAAAAATTTCGCCTTTTTTTATTTTACCAGTTTAATTAATAAATAGTGGTATTGTATGATATATATATATATATATATATATATATATATATATATATATATATATATATATATATATATATATATATATATATATATATATATATATATATATATATATATATATATATATATATATATATAAAGAGGGGGGAGGGGGGGAGCCTGTTTATTTTAACTCTTAGAACGAGCCGATAAAAATTTATATTTCAGTTTCTATTGTAACTTTCAGTGTGTTGCTTAATATTTAAATTAATTTTAAATAATTCGATCTTTTTAAAGATAATTGAATAAATTTTTATTTTATTTATTATTTAAAAGACTTCTATCAGTGGCTATTCCAAATTGGGGTGAGGGGGTGTGAAACTACGCATGGTGATTTATTCTCATCCCTGTGTGAATTTAAATAAAGATATGACAATGAGTTGTTCCCGTCGATGTCGAAACGTACATATCATGGATGAGTTCTATGCACCTCTGGGAATGGTGGGCATAAGGACCAAGAGGAAGTTTTTATTTCATTGCTATAGCAGAGACCATATAAATGAATAATTAATATAAAATGAATAAATTTGCTTGTATGCGGATATGAGGATAAACTCTGAAGCGGTTACTTTTTCTGCAAGCCAACAAAATGAATGTACGAGTTAAGAGAATGGTAAAAATAAATATAATAGTAGGACTTATCTTAAATGCCTTCCATAAATGACCAATTCCTTATAAGATAAAACACAAAACAGGCTTAATTCAGAATTTAATTTACTCTTTTTTTTAAAGTTATACCTTAAAAATTATACCCATAAAAGCACAGTACTTTTTACGTCAAGCAATGAGGTACCTGTATTTTTTAGGCTGCATCATATGATGCACCTTCACAAAATTTCCAAGATTATCACAGATGCCTTCTGTAACTGACTTTTTCTTTAAATAGTTATATGTTAGACTTAAAAAAAGCGAATTAATAGCTCAGGGAAGTTTACTTAATAGTGGAAAAATGAAATCTAGACAGAAGCACGTATAATATACCTTATTTAATCTTTTTAATAGCGCCTATTGGCAGCATTTAAGAATTTATTATGATATGTTCCGTAATAATATTTGTTTGTTCTCATAAACCTGATTAATCCTTTCATGCTTATCATTTTTTTTTTAAATTCCATTATAGATTTTTTAAAATAGTCAACACTATCTCTCATGAGATTTCAAATGAAATTCTTATTATTATCTTTATGATTTGATGCAATATTTGCTTGCCCCCGTAAATATAAATTAGCCTTTCATTTAGTGAATTTTTCCCCTAGTCCTTAATAAATAGATCATTATGGTAAAACCCTGAAATATTTGCATAACAATCTTTTTATTATACATGTCAGTGCTAATGAAAACGTACATTAAATCGATATTCGGCATCCATATTCAACATAAGATTCAATTATTGTAAATTACATAATTAAATATAAAAAAATATAATCAAATGTTAAGAATAAACAATGTGCGATGAATGAAACTGCTTTCGTTTGAAACTGATTATCTACAGTATGCTAAAATGAAGATTACCATCATTCTTACAAATATATTCTCCAGTTTGATTTTAGGAAGATTACCATACTTTTATTAATATATAAAAATTGAAATCAAAATTATATTGGACTTTAGAAAAAAAATTTGAAAAGTCTTCGTCTTGAATATTCTATGAATTTTAATGATAATGTCCTGAATAAAAATATTTATAAAATCTATCCATTTTAAAAATATCCATTCTAAAACATCTTTAAAATATCCATTCTAAATATCTAAAAATATGTATAAAAGCTATAAATTATATGGAAAGGGAATACAAAGCTGAAAGACTTTAAATTTACTTTTCTCTTTAATTGTGCTCATTATCTTTAAAAAATGTTATCCATTCAGTCGTATCCTTTTCCCAAAGTGACAACAATTTTTATTAAAAATATAAAAACCCACTAATGATTTTTATTTGTCAGCATTATCAATCTGTTATTTTATAATTTATATATTTACATTTCGATTTAAAATTTAAATAATTATGTTACACATCCATTTTGTTCCTACAAACTTAATAATTTATATATTGTTTAAAAAATAAATGATGTTTTTCTGTTATAGTTTTGAATTAGTTACGGAAAGCAAAAAATAATTCTTGATGTCTTATGATGCAAAAAAATTCCAACTTCATTCAATTACCTTAGATTCAGATTTTCTTAAGGAAAGCCATGACTTACAAATGCGATTTTGTAAAGCTTTTATTTGACGCCAATTATAGCGTCAATGAGTCAGACAATGAATTTATTTCGTTTTGAATGATGTGAACTGATAATGCTTTGCTGCATTTTCAAATATTGTTAGGTCTGCTAAAAATCAACAAAATTCATTCAAAAAATTAAAATTAAAAATATGTTAAATTACATCGTGTAGAAAATTAAACCAAATAGCTTGGAATTTAATACATGACTGAACATATTTTACATAAAATATACTAATATCATGACTTTTATCTATAATAATATAATAATTCCTTAGATATATTCAAAATTAAATATTGAAAATTTTGTTTACTGTTATACCTGGAGTGTAAATGCATGCATCTTTTATTATCTGGGGATTTTTTTTAATGAAAATGTGTTATAAAAATTATCATAAAATATAAAATTTAATTATTATAAATATGTAATATTAGTACGTATTATAAACGACATAAAAATTGTTTAAAATATTTATATATCAAAAGAAAAATGCTAATTTTGATCAGATATAAGTTTCTTAAGTAAATGGATGTATTAATATGTTTTCATATTTTAGTATTAAATTAAGCTTATTATGTTATTATGTCTTAAGTTATCTGATAATTTCTATTCATGATAATCATGATAATTTCTATTCATGATAATGTAATGAATAGAAATCACAAATGTAAATGGTGAAAAAGAGAAAAATTCAATGTTTCGGTTTCTCTTCAATCCATTTCCCATTAACACGTGGCATTTCCGGCATGCCGCAATAGCCTTCTGGATATTTGACAAGTGTCATTGTGGAACAATGAAAGTCAAAAATATCTAAATGACTTCTTTTAAAAACATTTATCTTGAATAGAGTATCCTCGAAATAGCTCTTATGTTGCTTCAAAATTGAATATATGTATAACTTAAAAAAAAAAAATAACGTGAGAGGTTTATTGTAACGTAACTGTTTTTGTTTGTATTGAATTTTATATTATTTCAGTATTTTAGACATTATTATATATAATAATGTTTATATATATAATAATGTTATAATATATAATATAATTTCTTGTAATGCAACTATTCTTATATTTATTTAATACAATTCATATTATTTTCGGATTCTAGATGTTAATATATAGAATAAGAGTATTGTAATGCAACTATTTTTATTTGCATTTATAGAATACTGCCAATATATTTTTAATTTAAGTAAGCGGTAGAAATAAAAGTTTTAATTTTTATCATAATATTGAAAAAACCCTATTCTCTAGAAGAATCAATTTAAAATACTTTATCATGTGTCAAACTCTACAGAATAGAAAATGTGTGCTTATCTAAAATAAAAATCACACACAAAAAATTAATTTTCAGAGCTCCTATTTAAATGAAATACAAGAAGTCACGACATGAGCAATTTTTTATGATAGTATTTTTTTTTCTGATATTATAAATTGAAAATTCTGTCAAAGTATATTCAACAAAAATCAAACACAATTGATAATAATTTAATTCAGATAAAAATGAATTCTGTTTCCTGAAATATATTCATCAATGAACACTTTCTTATCTATAATATGCTAAAACCAGAATAACCATTACCCTAACAGGAACAGTAGTTGGATAATTCATTAGTTAAATCCGACAAATGGTAGATGTTTTTCACTGATACACCAAAACGATAAAAAAATTGTCCCCTTTGACTTCGATCTACCTTAGGGCTTATAATAAAAGCATCCGATTCGATTTTGGGACACATTTCATGTGCTCGTTATTGATAACATCATGAATAAAAAGTAGTGAAAAAGCGTACGTGGGAGGTAAAAACGAAAAATAATTCCATATTTCCATTTCTCTTCAAACGTGCTCATCATTACGTTTCACATCTAACACGTGACTTTTCACTGATGGCGTCGTGTCCTTCCGAGTGGTCTAGCCCAAGCTGTGAAAGTTAAATACAGAAGGAAAAACGAGTCTGTAATATCCCAGGGAGACGAAACCTGTCCCAGTCAGATAAAAGCCGTAATGATCTGTTTTTCTCGTTGGAGATTCGATATCTTTAATGGATTTTTGCCGCTAATGGGCCATGGAGGAGGATCTCCACTGAGTCTCCCACCAATTATATCCGGAAACGAAGGTGACAAAATAAAATATTATGGAAATAAGATCGGTCTCGTCGTTATCGTCCACCGGGGGTCTCAAAAATAAATGACCAGGTGTTATTTTGAGTCTCTGCTGACGATCTTAATTTTATTTCTGCTTTATTTTCCCGTGTCAGGTGTTTGCTTTAAACTTCGTTAGTAAGATTCTGGTAAAGATACATTTACTTCTGTTTGAAATTTGATAACGATCATGAAATAAATAAAAATACATATGTTAATGTATATGTCTTGTATTGAATTTTCTGTTTAAATTTGCTATTATAAATTAAATTAACACCATTATTCTGATAACTGCGCTTCTGTATAACACAAGTACGGATTGACATTCAGGTATCACATTATGTTGCATATTATTGTTTGGAAATTTCAAATATTATTCAGTATTTGACTATATTATATTGACAATTTGTCCGAATCCTTATCATAGTATTCAGTATTTAAATAATTTAACAATATTATAAAATATTGCAATTATTGCCCGATGCCCTACAATATTGTGCAATATATGTGGGATACTCGGATCATGGAATATTATGAATATTGGACACAAGCTATTGGAGTTGTAAGAAGGAACAGAATTTCCGAATTCACCATATTCATTTAAGGGTTAAATTATTCTCATTATTAATGGTGAACGTATTTGTACAGCAATGCATTTACCACTGGTTTGAAACTTGTTAATGGTCATATAATTTCGTAAAAAAGAGTATATTAATTTATTTTTAAAGGTAGCTATTAATAACATTGTCAATATTATTGCAATATGATGTGCTTATTATACCATTTCAATAAAATAATATGTCAGGATTGCGATTACATGGCGATATGAAATTCTTTCAACATTAATGTCTTGAAGCAGAAAAAAGTAAGATGTATGGTTTTGTACCGTATTTAGATGTAGTTAAGTAAAATTAAAACGGTTAGTAAGAACTAATATAATTGTAAGAAGAATAATACATTTTTAAAGAATTTTCATTATAATATATTAATATAAGTATAAGAATACGCAATGTAATTTTTTGTAATTTAAATTGTTCATCTGTACAATAAAGCAAGGGAATAGATGAGAAGGGAGCGTAAAATATTATTACAATGGTTAATATTTTATTCCAAATTTAAATACAGAAATCGATTTAAATTCCATTCAGTAGGCCTGCTTTATTGCTTCGGATTTGTTTCCGGATAAAAGTTGTGCAGTACTATAGGATATCATAATTTTTGGCAGTTTCCAAAGATTCATAGGTATTTATTTATAATAATATATAAAAAATGATCTCAAAGTTGTGCATTTAATTAATTTGTTTGGTTTTTTGTAAATAGACTAACGGTTATTCAAGCAGTTATTGTAAACTGGAAGTTGTAAGCATAATCGCTCTAGCAGATTACCTAGCATAATTTCCACGAATTTAGAAACCATGTTCTGAGTGTAATTCATTCAAACTAAGCATAAAATTATAGATGGTTTTAAGAATAAATAACTTAATTAAATCAAATTGGGTCTACTGCTCTGCATTAACTTTGTTTCGTGCCAAAAAAATGTAGTACTAATTCTTTCTGCGATTTATCCCTATTATCACAAGATACTCTGCAATTTCTCGATGATATCTGAGTAATATTTTGAAGCATTAAGAACTGTAATAATAGGGTTAACTTCTCTATCCAGCATAATATAACAATAAGATTAACTTCCAACTTAGGTTTTTCTATTTCCTGTCAGTATTTAGTTAAACATCTTTTTCACTATATATCGTTAACTTCTAGTTTTATACTTAAAGTGGTAAATTAGATTCCAATAGTCATTTCCACATTCTTACTTATCGAGAAATATTGTTTACTAGTAAGAAAATTTATTTAATATTAAAAGAAAAAATGAAACATATAAGAAATAAATGAAGCAATGAAAATTATTGAAAATTATCGTTCCATCAGTAAACCCATTCATCATTTTGCATCGAATGGTATGTAGGAAAGAAACAGCCTATTTCAGTACTTTTCTGCTATTTAGATATGAAGTTAAATATTCAGCATTTAATCTATATATTTTTAATTAGACTGAAATTACCAAATAATATCAGTGAATTTATTTTGTACGTTATTATACATTTTGAAATAAAAAAATAAGTTCTAAATTTTCTAATTATTTTAAAATTTAATAAAAAATACTCTAATTTCTTTGATTTTTGATCTTGGGTAAATAGAAAATATTCTACAACTATAAGGAAGGCTCAATCGTTACAATGTCTTTGTCATTTTTAATAATAAAAATAGCAGTGTAATCAATCAAACTGATACTATTTTCTTTTAAAGAAATATGATTGATTACTTTGCATCTTAAAAAAGACTGCACATGGTTTCTGTAATATTAATTCTGTAGATAGCTGGTAAACAGAATAATTCGTGTTGAAATAAAAAAAAAATGTAAATTTAGTATAAATATGCTGGAAGCCACTAAATTACTACGAAAAATGGGAAATATCAATTTTAAAAAAGAGTAACAAATAAAAAAAAATATTAGGAAAATTCTGTTATGTATCTGATACAATTATGAATGTAGAAGAACTCTTTTCTTTGTTATTGAATGAGGGGAAAGTTAAAAATTACCGATTCACTTCGGCCAGATATAATTCCGTTTGTAATTTTAGACGAAATCGAAAATTATAAAACTTGCAAGACAAAAAAAATGAATAAAGTGCATGTTAATGATTGCAGAAATTTATATTTTTATTCCTTTTTTTAATTATATATATATATATATATATATATATATATATATATATATATATATATATATATATATATATTGGTTTATATTACTTGGTTTATATTACTTTTGTTTCAATTAAACTGTGTTTTAGAAGTTCATGCATTTGCGCTCTCTAAATACTATGGTGTTTTTCCTGTTCATTTTTTGGTTTTAGTTTGAATAAGAAATATTTTTTAGTTGCGATTCCGAAACTATTTAGTTTCGTTTACAAAATATTTCTAACTTCAGATTGGTTACTTATATAACAGTGCGCATGTATTACGCAGACATTTTAACTTGGATTTTCATGCATTCATTTTTTAGTGACATGTAGTTAATTCTAATAAATACTTAATATTTCAGTAATAACAGCTTTTTAATCTTATTTAAATGTATTTATTTCTGAAATTAAAAAAAAATATATATGTTCACTGGCAACAAGCTATATCTATCAAGTTATATCTTAAATCATTTTCTAATACAACATACTTTGTTAAAAAAAATACTTAAAGTTTACAATAACTTTACACGCTAAAGAAGTAACTCAAATATCTAAACTAGTTTATGCATAAAAATTGAATTTACGTTAAAACTGTACAAAAAGTTTTGAAAATGAAGAAAGAATGAGATTTACAAAATTTCATACTAAAATCACTTTTCGGTCATAAATTTTAATTTCACTTAAAGCTTGAATTAATTACATGACTATATCATTTCTTAATTAATTTGAATATCATTATTAATTAGTTAAAAATTAATGCAATTTTTGAATTCTAAACTGTTTTAGAATTGTTATATGTAACTATAGAAATAACTGATGAATATTAATGATAAACAAACATTATTTCAAATGTTGTAGACAAAATATATTGTAATAAACTGATAATATTTCAAATGCAGTGTAGAAATTTATGATATTTTGCTTAAAAAATTATTATCTTTGGTGTGTCTAGAAAATTATCTCGGAATCTTTATAATGAGTATCCTATTATTCACAAATAATATAAAAATTCCATTCTTATCGTATAAGATGTGAACAATAGTATCTTTTAAAGTAGAAAAGAGTAAATTATCATTAGAAAAGATATTTAGAAAATAATTAAAATATCTTCATATTTTAATTTATTCATACAAATCTAGCTTTTCTTTGAAAATTATATGCTTTAAATTAGTTTGATAATTACTTTAGGCGACCGAATTTTGTAGTTGGATAGAAATATTCAGGAGCAGATGAATTTTTTTAAAAGTTACTTTCATTTATTGATATTTTTGGAATAAAATTGAAAATAATATGAATAAAATAATTTTGATAGTTTTGAAATAACTAATAATCATATATAATTCATGCACAAGTGATGACTTCTCAATCTGACTTGCCAAATAAATACATTTTGTTATGATAATTAATTTACTTAAAATTAAAACAAAATTAGGCAATCATTTCAGGCAAAATACAGACATGTTATTTTTCTAGAAATTTAAAGAAGCTCCTAATCGAAACTCTGAACGTAATTTAATCTCTTGATTATTTGAAAATAAACGAACATAAACTATTTTCATTTATTTATTTTAATCATACTCAAGAAGCACTAACCTTCCTTTGATTCCAAAAATAGTACTTTCTTTACTGTCTAAAAATATTTAATAGAAATGCTTTTATTCACTTGCCCAAAACTATACTCAACCCTTCTATGTGCACGATTTTATTCTCAGTCTTATAAATATAACACTAATAGTTATATTAATATTAATAATCACAGTAAGATCTTAGGAATAATTCGTTTGGTCAAAGAACTTAAAGAATAGTTTTTAATATGTGACCTTAAGAATTCGAGAAGCATAATATCGACTGATAAAATTGGTTAATATTCAAATAAATGTATAAATATTAATTTTTAAAATTTTAATTCTGAATAATACGTAATACACCACCAACCCCCCCCCCCCTCAAAAAAAAATGATATGATTATTTTCAGTGAAATTTTATCCATAACCACTTGTGCAAAATCTATTGATATTTCTTTTTATTTCCAATTTTTTTCTTGCGAGATTATATAATGAAAAGCTGAATTTATTATAACCTTAGAATACAATTTATTAAATGAATGAATAAGTATTATATTAGCATAGTATAAATGAAAATATTATTATTTATTATATATGATTATAACTTTTTTGTGAATTTAAATCTAAGCGCTTTATCAGATTTAAATCTCTTAATGTTAAATATATATTATGACATAGATGATTCAAACCTACTCGAACTTCAACTTTAAGCAAGATGTGTGAAGCTTATAATTACTTTTGAAGCAACTTAGAATTCGAAAATCAGTTTTCTCATTATTTATAAACAGGCAATCAGTAGCTTATTAGCAGTTATGATTAAATTTCATTTAAAAAACATTGGAAGAATTATCCAAATATTTTTTTATTTAATCGTATTAAAAATAACTGATTAAATGAATTTAATAACTCTTCTGCATTAAATTATTAAATTAAATTCATAAAACTAAACCCAAATTTTCAAAATAAACTAGACACATATTTTGTTTCTGTTTCCATCTCTGTGCATTAATATCTTTATTCAGAAATAATTGATCCATCTTTTAATCAATTTTCTTCTTTTTTATACAGGTCAAGTAAAATTGCAGAATTTAAAATATATCCATAATATAGAAACTGCGTAAATATATATATATATATATATATATATATATATATATATATAATTAAGCCTCTTAATATTTCGGTATTTAATAATTCTTGTACAAAGTATACGCTGAAAAATTGCTCTTGGAATATATTTTGAAACAAGAATAATTTTTTTATAGAGCTTATATGTTCTAAAATTAATTGATTATATTTCAAATTAGAGAACAGCAAGAAATGTTCCAGACGGAGCAAAAGGCGGCAACGTTAGAGTTTCAAGATTAAAAATACCTTAAGTAGAAGCTCTCCAAACCTTTAAACATGATTGATGCATTTTGGAATGCATAAATATTCATGATCCATAAACTTGTGCAAAATAAATTGCTTTAGAAATAGCGAAAAAAATCCTATTTATGCTAAGCTCCGAAGCAGGAAGTAAGATAACGTAAATATAATACGTGCGCTAAACTCTTTTAACTGTTAAAAATTTCAGTTTTCAGCAGATGTGTAGAGAATCCATTTTTGCTGTCAGACGATGGGGGATGACTTTAAAGAAGAAGCGTAGAGCTTAGCAGTAAGTGACAGAGTTTTGAAAGTCAAAGAACTCGTCGCCTTTGTTCATACAGAAAAGAGGTAACAGCTTGAAAGATGTGTGGTTTAACCTGATTTTGAATATTAACTCAACCTGTCAAATCTACTTAAAATGTATCTGTTTAGGCAAATCTCTGAATGCATGGAAAATATGAAAATTCGTTGTGATAAGCTAACTGAATTGGAAAGTATTCACTCTATGTAAGAATAAATAGAGTCGAATGTATATATTTCAAAATACCTGAAAGTTGAAATTAAGGGAACAGAGGACTCTATAAATCATATTTTTGAATATTCACTTAGGGATAAAAGATTTTTTTATGCCTATGTATTAAAATATAAAAAAGGCAAATATCTTTAAAAAATTTTAATACGTAACAAAAATATTTTTTAGAAAAATTAAAACATATATAATTGTTGAAAATTTCGAAATATTCCAGACGGTTAAATTTTTTATTTCTTTCTATTGTTTTTTATCCTTTTTACCCAATATTAACTTATTTAGAACAAAATTGCGTGTTTTTTTTATTCCAATGAAATGTTGATTTTTTTAGAAATATCTTTATGTGCACCTACTGAGTTTTCATAGGAATTTTAAAATATAGATTGCATATGTTACTTTCTTTTAATGTCTAACCGAAATCTGTATGATTATTTCTATTTAATTTCTTCAAAAATTAACACACCTGGAACATTACAAAGACATATATATATATATATATATATATTTATTTATATCATTTTGAGAAAAGTCTTATGTATCCTTTTGCTGTAAGGTATTTAAATATTTATTTTACTGATATATACATTTATAACATTATTTTAGTTGTTCATAATCATATATTTTGGTGAAAAAATTGTAAAAGTAAAATTTCATTTTCTGCTTATTTTAAAGTTGCTTTTCCACTGTCCTCTTCAATTCCGATAGAATAATTCATTTCCAAAATTTTTCTTTTAAAAATTGCAGATTTTTAAAAAGTTAAATTAATTTTATTATGTTTAAGAATGTTTTGACTCTTGTGATGCTGTCTTCTAGAATTAATATTAAAAAAATAAAATTTCTAACTCACTTCTAAAGCAAAAAATCTTAATATTTTGACTAACTAATAAGAATGATTAGATATTTGACATGCATTTTTAATGTAGAGTATATGTATATCGTTAATTTGTTTTATTTTTTGCATTTTTTTTCAGTTTACAGCATTCTTATTCCTTGCTTTAATTTAAAATCACTATTTGAGATCAGTTGCTGCGCCGGAATATTGTTTGCCTTTAATTGAAATTGAAATTTTAATTATTGTATTTAATTTAAATCCAATCTCTTATCCATAATTCAATGTTCTAGCATGCATAATTTAATGTTCATTAAAAGAGAGATTTTTTCAATGATATATAATCCTATGACACCATTAATGAATGGCATTACAAATATTCATTGTTTTATTAATCTTTCTAGTAATAATACAACTTATTTGACGATTTCGTATTTAATTTCTCATTTTTCTTGTAAATGGGCATATATTTCAAAATATTTTTTTTTTATAATTTTATTTTGAAGTAATTTAAAAATCAAATTTTTTCTGTAATATTTCTGAGTGTTTTGCCAAAAAGCGTCATAAATTTTATTAATTTTTAATTATTTAAAATAAAAAAATAAATTTCCCGAGCTTTATTCTTAACTTTTAGAATTCGAATACAAAAATGGAAATCTATAGCTACAAAACGATGACGTGCAAACACATATAAATGTACACACAGATAATAGACAAATACGCATACACTCGTACACTTCCTTTTATGATCTACAACGTTCTTTATTAGAATATTTTCAGTTTTGTTAATATATGCCATAATAAGTTAAACTTTCCCACGCTATGTCATATCTAAGTCTGGCACATTAAAGTTCTAACAAAAGTTGAGCCATAATTTCAAGCGAAATTTTTAAATAGATCTTTTGTAGTTCCAAAACATGATAATAATCTAATAAATCAAATGAATTATAATAAATATGGTAATTGCTTATTATCAACTGAAATAATGGATCCGAAATTATAAAGGGGTATAAATATTTTCATTTGCACTTTTTTATGTCATGAAATTACAGTTATTCAAAAACTGAATAGCTGTCTTTGAAAAAGGCAGTTTATTTTTATTGTTAATCAGTAAAGATAATAATGTCAAATAAACAGTTAAGAAAATGAAAAGAAAGTAATTCCAAGTAAATTTATTTTTAAATAAAAAAGATTCTTGCATTTTAATTTAAATAATTTTGGTTACAATTTGAAGATTTTTTTTTAAAGTTTTAAGAAAAAAATTAAATACTGGCATAAGATATTGAGGTGATAGATAACAATTTAAAACTTGTATAGTATGGTAGACCTTGCACTTGTTATGTTTGTGGGTCTGATGCACATTAAATTATTCTTTCTGAGTCAAACATTCACACATTTTGAGTTGGGTGAATAAAGAGAATGGAATATTAAAAGAAATTCTTATTCATCTACAGAACATTCTGAATTGAGGTGTCCTTCGTAGGCGATTAATCAAATGATTCAAAACATGGTTTCTTGTTTCCGTAATAAAGTATCCAATCTGTTGTTATGGAATATTCCAGCAGGAAGCAACTTATGAAGATAAGAAACTGTAGGTGTGGTGGTTGGGTCTCGCCACCCTATGTACATAATGCTTGAATTAATAATGTGAGGTATTCTGACGAAAATTGGACGTGTTTTTTACAGGGTAGAGGTGTTGTACCTTGGTCGGACTTGTTTATAATTCTAGCCAATGCTATCGCTGTGTCCAGATTATTCAATCATTCCCTTTGTCTTATAGTTCGGCCGAAGCACCTAGCTTGTGGTTATCTTTATGTACTTTTATAAAAATTAACTATCTTCCTAAATTTTACTAAATTATGAAAACTTCTTCGTCTGTATACAACCCACTTAGATTGGATGAAGCAAAGCGAATTGAATTTAGATCCAAAGAAACATTTAACATTTTAAATTTACATTTTAGTGGATCTTTATCTCTCTCACACCCTCTCTCTGTATATATATATATATATAATGTAAAATCCAAAAACATTTGTCACCTTATTGAATTATTAACACTTTTTTGCAAAAAGGAAAATAAGGAAAAAATGATGTTTTTTGTCTTTTACTGACTCTTTTTTTTATTTATATATAAAAAGAAGAGACTTCAAAAGTTTTATGAAAATTGACCATTTAATGTTAACTGGAAATAATCTAGCTTTACTTCTTTAGAGCACAAAAAGGCCAACTTTATACACAAATAAGCTATATTTTTTTTCAGAAATTCAATAATATTTATGATTTTTCTTAAGCTTTCAGATATTCTAAAATTTAGCAAAAAACAGACTTAAGCAGACTAAAAACAGACTAAAAAACAGACAAACAAAATTAAGATGCAAACAATCTTAGACAAAAATTAGTCCTCTTAAAATAGACTGTGTAATAAATCGGATTTTATATAGTAAGAATTCATGTCTGATTACATACATTACGCGTAATTCTTCAATACTTATGTAATAGTTGCTTATCTGAATTAATTGCCGAATGCTACTAAGATTTACTAACTTATTGATGCAGATGAAACATCATGCTTCTGTTTTAAGAGGAACTCTGAGTTCAATCAACTGCATTGGATCGAATTTTCCAACTCAAAGCACTTATATCAACGAGCAAAGAAAGTTTGTGTATTTGTTGTTTCAAGCGAGGAAGGGATTTAATGAGCTCTAAAATTGCAACAAATGAATTCTTTATCTAGAATTTATTTCGAGGGAATTCATTTCGTCATCATCTTAGTTCTGAGAAATTCTCTAACGACTTCCATTCTGAGACGACTTCCTATTTCCGATGCAGACGTGAAATTTCAAAGAATACTCTTGAAGATAAAAGTTCTGATTCTGGCGAAAATGTTGTGGCTGCTAATTATTCTATACGATTCCGTTAGGGGATGATTCAAGAAAATGACCAACCTCAAATTAGAAAGCTGAAGAATGCAATCATTAATAATCAGTGTGATGTAACATCCCTTTTAAAAGGCAAATATAGTTTCTTTAGGTATGTTTAGTAAATTAATTAAATGCTTTATTAATTTTCATTTGCCAAAACAGTTAAATTCTTTTAATATGACATTTTTCTAAAACAGCTTTCACATATTAAAATTTGAGAAAATTGGAATTATCTTAATAGAACATATATATTTCTGTCAAACTGCTTTAATTGCTCTATGTATTTTCAAATGTATCTGATAAGTTTGCTTTATAAAAATAGGAATAACAAATAAACGATGCCCAACTATTTTCAAGGCTATTCAATACTGAAATTGGGACAAAAACATCCTTAATGACTAACGTTTAAGTATTTTTAACACTTATGTTCATTTTGTATAGTATACCATACATACAACTTTATAAAAATATACTACCACTATATTTTTTTTTATTTATCACGATTATTATATCAAGATTTTTTTATTTTTTTTTTATGTTTTTTATAGCGAAAAGAAGCTACCTATATACATTTTTTTGCTTTTCTTCAAAAAAGCAATTTTGCGACGATAAGGGTTAATAAATGAGAATTGTTAATAATATTAATATATATATGAAATTGACTTTTACCAAAATGACAATATATTATTAAGTTCATTAATAAAATATGGGGTTTGGATTCTTGAAAATATGCCTCAAATCAATGAAATAGTTTAGAAAATTATATTTTGGGTTTGCAGAGATTTGCAAGGGAAAAAATATTTCATTAAAATCTTATGAAATAATAATTTTTAGAAGCAATATTTCATCTTTTCAAATGTCGAAAATACACCTCTTTTTTAGATAATTAAGATATGTTCATTATATATAACTTTACGGTTTTCATGTGTATGTTTTTTTAAAAATTAAATATTAGAAAATGACAATATTGCATTGAAATAAGCAATGCTTTTTTGATGTGATGCGATCATTTTTTGACATGAATAATGTATCGAAGGATTGTTAATATCGATACATAAAAATAAAAATAGATTGACTGTTCAGTATTTAATTGAGAATTGAATATCTGCTTAACAGAAATATTATGATTAATATTAAAAAAAATTTAGTTGAAAGAGTAACAATAATGAAATACATACAACGTGAAATCATGTGGAAATAAAATTAATCAATGACAATTTATTTTACGAATATCGAAGTTTACAATCTATTAATTATGGAAAACAAACATTATAAGACTAATTTTTTTACTTTTGTACATCGATATTTTTTATAAATATACTACAACTCAATACAATTTTAAATTAATTTTAATACAAAATATTTTTCCAGGAAATTTGTCATATTGATTAAATTATTTTAAAATATGAATAATCTAATACAAAAATATAAATCATTTCATAAAATATTTGTGAAAGGTTTAATTATGAGCAGCTAATTCGATTCATAAATATAAGATGTTATTAGATTAATAATCATGAGTTCTTTTTGTTGTAAATACATATTACTCTTTATTATAAAAACGTAAATTTGAAAAGATGATGTATATTAATAAAAACATTAATATATATAGATTTGATATATGTTAAGACAGTAAAAAGATTTACAAATACGAAAGAGAAGTTGTTTATATTTTATTAACAAATGTGCGTCAAAAAGAAAAACAAACACAAAAAAAGACAAAAAATTATAACTTATTAATTATAAAATTATAACTTAAATTGCCATATAGCTTATCATCTGATAAAATAAATAATGTATATATAAATAAATAAATAGTGTATATTAGTAGTATTTTAGATTCTTTAATAACTATTAAAATACATTAAATAAAGATTCTGGCAAAAGAAAATGTCATAAAAGAACTTTAAAAAAATGCCTTTTTTTATAAAAGACAT
Source organism: Argiope bruennichi (assembly GCF_947563725.1). NCBI lineage: Eukaryota > Metazoa > Arthropoda > Arachnida > Araneae > Araneidae > Argiope > Argiope bruennichi. The sequence goes on from NC_079158.1 coordinate 78,839,590, forward strand.
GTTTATAAAATCAAAATTTCCCCATCTGAAAAAGATATTTCCTATCTTTGTAGTAATTTAAATTTAATAAGAGAAAAAGAAACTTTACAAAACTGATAAAACTCGATTGCATGAAATTATTCTGGCAAATTAATTAAATTTTTAGTCGACAGTTTAATTAAAAATTAATTGAGTGTGAGTAAGCAAATTGGATGAATAATTGGGTAAAAATAAATTAAATTAATTTGCAAAAGGTTAGCATGATTATATTTGTTGATTTATAAAGCATTTCATTTTTTTAAAATTATGTAACTCTAAAATAAAAAAAGTGCTTTCAGTTTTTGAAACTACATTAATTAGTTTTATAAATTACAAACTAATCATTTTAAACGCTAAGTAAAAATGTAAATGCTAGATTAAAAACGAATTATAAGAAAAATATATTATAAATCATTATATTTCAATTAAACTAATTTTAAACCCTAAAAAGATACACTTGAATATAAATTTATGAAATCCTATCAATCTTTATGCATGACGTTTTGAATCATTCGTTTAAGAAATGTGTAAATAAACTGCTTGAATTAAAAACATTTTTACAATTAAAATGAGACCATGGAAATTGAAAAAAATAATAATAATCCGGATTTAAAAGAAAAATCAAACTAAGTTGCAGCCAAAACTAGCTTAACTATGTTATTTAGTAATTTTGGAATCATTTAAAAAAATATATATATTATCTACAATAATAAATGAGGTATTATGGTCTTAAACATAAATCTAATTGAATATACCAGCATATATCAGTTATATATCAATAATAAATATTTGTAAAATCCAAATAGATGTTTTTCGCTTCTATAAATATTCTCCTGTTCGTGAGCAAGGACTAAAAGGGGGTTTCTATTTCAATATTTCGTAAAACGAAAAATAATAATATTTGATTGTGCTTAAAATTTTTATATTTTTTGCAAAAGTGTTTAAAAACCTCATACATAAAATTTAAATTCATACAAATAAATGTGAAATAATCAAAATTAAATAGTCATCGGAATTAGACTGAAAATCAGTATAATAATCATTACTTAAAATATTTCTTCTATTAAACATATGTAGTAATGAAGTTTAACCTGTGGAGTATAACATTTGATGCTTGAATTTCAATTTTGAAGCAACGGTTGTCCAAGCGTTCATAGTGGCTTTAAGATCTAACTCCTTTAGAAATCTAGCCATTATTCAGGTTTGTTATAGATATTTGAAAATTACCACCAGCTCATTTGCCATCTTCATCATCTGATGATATCATGATAACATCTGAAATTTGCATTCATCCTAAAAAAGCATTCAATGCCAATCCAAAAAAGCATAGCTCTCATTAATAATTTTTATATAATCCTTTATACTTAGATAGTACTTATACTGATTACTGAGCTTTGAGTAACTATGGAATTGTTTACAGTCAGCTAATTTCTCCACACACTTATAAAATTTTAAAAAGGTATTTATTGTGCAATTTCAATGATATATATGGTTACGAATTTGTAAAATTCCATCTCGATGCATTTGGTTCCATGCCGAGGAAGACATTTTTTCAGGTTGCACAGATGAAGGCTGAATAGATCATGATTGAATGATTCTTTGTCTTGGCGACAGACGTGGCGATATTTTACAGTCAAATTGAAGATCCCAGAAACTACAAGAATTTTGACAATGTATCTAATAGGCCATGATATTTGGAGATATTTTTAGAAGTTTATTTGTCTTGTCAAGATATTTATATAAATAACGAGGTCGAGATGATGTCACTCTGTAGTCAAATAGTTAAGTCAGTATTGTGTCATGTGAGAGTTGCTGAATGATCAAGAAGGGAATGTAGTTAAGGGGAGTCTCTCTCCTGCTAGTTCTTTCTTAATGTTTTGTGCTGTTACTACTGTTTATTAATGTTTCTTCTTCTCTTATAATGCTACTTACTGCAAGTGTTGATCTTATGTGCGCTTCGGATGTGTTTTGCTGCTTGTGTGGCTGTGCAGAATAAAACGTCATTATTTTATTTTTCTATTGAACATGATGATTTTTTCAACGAACAACTCCGCCTCAGATTTGATTTTTTTTTCATACCAATATGTTAAATTAATTACATGATCGAGAATGCTGTTAATAATGCTAATAAATAGAACTATATTATGCCTAAAGTTTAAAAACGTAATTAATGAATCAGATTTTACGGACTTCGATTATTGATAGGATTTAAGTAGTTATATATCCATAACTAATAGAAAATTTCATATCTTAAATATCCACAGAAATCATTTTCAAGTGATAACATACACATTTTTATATGCGATGTATCTTTCCAACCTAATCATGGTATAATGCCAATGTAATTCAGTCGTGGTCTTCAAAATAAATCTTATGAAAACTAATCGCTTAAATATAAAGCGTTCTTTAAGATTTGTAAAAGCATAAATTTCTCTATTTTTTATTTCAAAGATCTGAATGTTTATTTTATGATATAATTAGAAAAATTGTCTTTGCTGTATCTCTGTGGAAGTATATCTCTAAAAACAATAAAATGTGAAAACATGTGTCTGCTTGACGTTCTACAGGCCTGACTGTTTGACCAAAACAAGCTACCGAATTTCGCACTTTATGCTGGATAGTGGAAATGTCGTCTTCGGAGAGAAATATTTTGAAAGATGTAATCAGAATTTTAATTAATTAAATATAAAGCTGAATTTTTCATTTTCTGAGATAACATCTAAAAATATTAACTGCACAAAAATAAATTTTACACTTTTTCTCAAAATTTGAAAAATTGTCTTTCTAATTATACAGCTTTAATAGTCATCCAAACTTTTAAAAATTTCGTATATTTTTTGCTTTGAATAATTTGTAAAGATAAATAGCACTGTCGCTTTGAAATTCAAATCCCTACATTGTTTTGTGATATATTTTATTTCCTGAACTTCTATTGTTGAAAACTAAAGAAGAAGTATTCTCTTTAATATCTATGTAGTTCAAGATCTATCTGTGCAGATTATCCTTGATATCTGTGTATTTAGTAGATGAAAAAAAAGTGAAGTTATAATAACTTAAAAATTAGAAGATAGACGATTAGTCTATTTTAAATATCAGATTATTTAAATAACTCTATGATTAGTATCCATTAGATGCATGTATACAATAAACATAAATAATTATTATAGAAGACAATTAAAATAACACGATTTAATTGTCTAGCAATTTTGCGAAATCATGGGCATGATGTTATATCTAAACGATTTAATAGAAATTAAATATTACCAATATTCCCGGCTATTCAGATGTAGCCAAAGGCGGCTACTTAAATATAAACAATAAAGGCTTATTTATCTGAAATGGGATATCATAATCATTTAATAACATGACCTTAAAATTAATTACAATTATAAGGATTAGAAAATTACCAATCTTCTTAAATTCCACTTTAAAGATAATTTTCCTATTAATTAAATGGGGCACATCTTTCCTATCACTCCCTAGTTGATATAATGACACAGAAATCAATCCTTGACCTCAAAGGTCAATCATTCTCAGATTAATTACATAAACCTACGAACCAGCTCCTCGATTTCAACTTCAAAGAACTCTACATTCTTCTTAATCCTTTGAAAACGCGCAGTAACTCCTACCTTGAAAATCTTTTACCGTAGCTTGCAAATTCTTTAAAACTTGAACTCGAGATTTTCTGCGTCACCGAATTTCACAGGTCTCCGATTTCTAAGGAGTCAGCGTAGCGTTCAAGGAGATAGAAACGAGCAGCTCCCGTTAATAGTTATGTTCCCGCAATAATGCTGACGACTCACATTTCCTAGTAACAGGGATAATTAACAGACCATGCATAACAGAGGGCTTGGGATAAAGTGGCTGGCTGAGATAAGGTTACTAGGAAATCTTGGACCCTCTGTGTGTTTTGCTACACTTTCAAGCGAGAAGTTTCTATGTTTCTGGAGTATTGTAACAACGGAAAACGAGAAAATTTTAATAACTTTTAATGATATATTAAGAGGAAAGCTTTCGGTCCATAGAATGTTACGGTAAAGTTGTTTTATAATAAAATTTCTCCGTAAAGCTTGAGAATTCCAGACAGCCAATTAAAAATAAAGGTTGGATTTAAAACCCTGAAGTGAAATGTTATGAACGATATATATATTAGTTATTGTTTCTAGTTTTTATTTTTGTAATAAAGTGTTGTGAGATTATTAAAAGCGTTGTGAAAGTTATAATAAAGGGAAGTGAGGTTGAAATCCAAAGTTTTCTAGATTATGATTTTTAATTTAAATGTTATTAATTAATTGTAAAATGATTTATAAAAGCGTTGTGAGAGGTATGATAAAGGGAAGTGATGTTTAAATCCAAAGTTTTCTAGATGATGATTTTTAATTTAAATGTTATTAATTAATTGTAAAATGATTTATAAAAGCATTGTGAGAGTTATGATAAAGGGAAGTGAGGTTGAAATCCAAAGTTTTCTTGATGATGATTTTTAATTTAAATGTTATTAATTAATTGTAAAATGATTTATAAAAGCGTTGTGAGAGTTATGATAAAGGGAAGTGAGGTTGAAATCCAAAGTTTTCTAGATGATGATTTTTAATTTAAATGTTATTAATTAATTGTAAAATGATTTATAAAAGCGTTGTGAGAGGTATGATAAAGGGAAGTGAGGTTGAAATCCAAAGTTTTCTAGATGATGATTTTTAATTTAAATGTTATTAATTAATTGTAAAATGATTTATAAAAGCGTTGTGAGAGTTATGATAAAGGGAAGTGAGGTTGAAATCCAAAGTTTTCTAGATGATGATTTTTAATTTAAATGTTATTAATTAATTGTAAAATGATTTATAAAAGCGTTGTGAGAGGTATGATAAAGGGAAGTGAGGTTGAAATCCAAAGTTTTCTAGATGATGATTTTTAATTTAAATGTTATTAATTAATTGTAAAATGATTTATAAAAGCGTTGTGAGAGTTATGATAAAGGGAAGTGAGGTTGAAATCCAAAGTTTTCTAGATGATGATTTTTAATTTAAATGTTATTAATTAATTGTAAAATGATCTATAAATATTATTTTTAATAATTTTAATTTCACTTAACCACTTAACAGTTTTTGATGAGTATACTCGTCATGGAAAAAGTACAATATTTTGCGTTATGACGAGTTTAATCAATGACATTATATTTATTAATAAGTGTTTAATAATTTATAAATGTATATATAATAGATATATATAATAATTTATAAATGAATATTTATTACATTTATATAATATATATAAATGACAATTTATATATATTTTATAAATGGTAATTTAGATAATCATTTTCCGAAGAGGTCATATCAGTTAACAGGTTAAATAACCAGTGGGGGGGGGGGTAATTTTATCTCTCTTTACTAGTATATTCACAAAATATGGCTAGTTAATTTTATTTCGTACATTTTATAAATGCTTAAATAATATTTTTTTTTCTAAACTTTATACAGATTTGATATACATTTAAATGATCATGCATAAAATTTTATTTTTGTAACTTGTTGCTTTTTTAACCCTTTAAAGGGCCTTTATTCTAGTCATATTATGTTAAAATATTTTTAGGCTTGAAATTAGAATAAGAAAAGGGATTCATTTAGCTTATTAGATAAATTTAATTTGATTGATGAATTAATTAATTTTATTAATTAATAATTAAGTAAAAAATCAAAATACATCATTTTGTCTGAGATAAAGAACTGAAGCATCTAAGTTTCTGACTTATTAAAAAAAATTATCAGAACTTTTGCCAACCTACATAATTTTATACAAATATTGATAAACTTGGTGGGAAATTGTTCTACGGGATTTCTTCCCACGGCCCTAGAAAGAGTTAAATTACGAGTTTATGCACTCATACTAATTAAATTGAATTATTAAATTATATAACTGAATTTGCCATTATTCTATTGAATTTGTGAATACAGGGTGGTCAAAAAAAACTTCCCCTATATATGAAACCCTAGCGGCCTCTCCGCTCAACCAATCGAACCAAAATTTCAGACATGATTGTTTGAAGGTATGCGCTGGAGATTGTGATGATTCTAAACAACGCAGAGCTCACGGTTACAGTGAGAGAATTTCGAAATTTTCGAATGGCGACACCCACTTTTTCCTTGCGCAAATTGATCAGAGTATTGAAAAACCACAAATGGCGTTGGAACGATTAGCGTATGACGAAAATTGCTGCCGTAAAGCATTTGCAAAGAAGAGCATTATAAAGGACTAATGACAACAGAAAAAAACTTTTATTGGAATGGAAAGTTATAATTACAGGTTTTCAACGTGTTCACCCTCGTAGGCGACAACGCATTGCATTCGGGAGATTGTGGACAACAATGCCGAACGTAACATGAAAGGAGGAATCTGCATAACTTCACGTCTTATGGCATCTTGCAATTCTGACACATCCCGTGTACCAGGCGAGTACTCCTTAGATTTCAGATAACCCCAGAACCAGAAATCCATAGGAGTGAGTCGGAGGATCACGGTGGCCACGAAACTGCAAAGTTACTAGAGAGTGACTCTATCACCAAAGTGTTGTTGCAGCACTGGTCGAACACATTGGAGGACGTGTGGAGGAGCCCCATCTTGCATCCATACAATTTCCCTAATGACATTTCGTTGCTGCAATTCAGGAATAACGGAATTTTGAAACTTTGTCAGAATCGCAAGATGCCATAACACGTGAAGTTATGCAGATTCCTCCTTTCATGTTACGTTCGACATTGTTGTCCACAATCTCCCGAATGCAATGCGTTGTCGCCTGCGAAGGTGAACACGTTGAAAACCTGTAATTATAACTTTCCATTCCAATAAAAGTTTTTTTTCTCTTTCCAATAAAAAATTTTTTCTGTTGTCATTAGTCCTTTATAATGCTCTTCTTTGCAAATGCTTTACGGCAGCAATTTTCGTCATACGCTAATCGTTTCAACGCCATTTGTGGTTTTTCAATACGCTGATCAATTTGCGCAAAAAAAGAGTGGGTGTTGCCATTCGAAAATTTCAAAATTCTCTCACTGTAACCGTAACCGTGAGCTTTGTGTTGTTTAGAATCATCACAATCATCAGCGCATACCTTCAAACAACCATGTCTGAAATTTTGGTTCGATTGGTTGAGCGGATAGGCCACTAGGTTTCATATATAGGGGAAGTTTTTTTTTGACCACCCTGTATTTAACTGAATTATTTATCGAATTTTGTTTAAAACTAGATGCAAATCTAAAAATACTATGTTAAAACTGTATGCTGAATGCCTCCCATCTGGTTTGTTTCTTTTTGAGTTCTCGTATTTTTTGAGGATTTGGACAATCACATTAAATGTCTCTCCTTTGACAAATGTTTGATTTTTTATGAGGATCTACAGTTTAGATATTCCGGACACAGATAAAATGTTATTTCTTTATAAGTTTTGATTTATCGTGCTTTGATAAAATATCATAGATAGCGAAAATTATTGGTTGAATTCTTGCTATTTAGAAAACTTATATCAATAGAATGTAGCAGTAATTGTTTTCTTTTTCCACTAATTCTTTTATTAATGCTTAAAATTTATGATGATTCTTTTTCTACAGTCAAAGTTTGAAACTTCTCTAAATGAGTAATATGATATTTAAAGGTTATAGTCTATGCATAAAATTTACAAACACATTTTATAATAAAACAATTAATGGCCCTGTTACAGTAGCGTTTTGCAAATAGGAGAAGCTTAGGCAAAAATGTTATAAATCAATAATTCAAATTCACTAAAATGTTGCAAAATTTTCATATACTTTCAAAATTTTCGAATTAAGAAATGACAAAAAAATGTAATTTTCCTTTTAAATTATTTTTTTTTATTTTCTATTGAATGTGATAAAATTTCGAAACATGCAGTTTAAATTCAAAATTATCCTTAACGAATCACAAGTAGTATAAGGCAATAATACATATTCCTCCTTTTATTTGAAATCAATATCTTTTTTCTAAAAAATATTTTAATTTAAATAAAATAAGTCAGAAGGCATTAATAAAACATGAAACCAACAATTTTCGAGTATAATCTTAAATCTCAGAATCCGAAACTTTTATTTTGTTTTATTCTATGAATGCAATGGTTATGTCTAGAGTTTTAATGAGAAATATTCCCAATTGTCATTCAAGCAAAAATTGAAAATTCTTAATTGAGTCCCTGGGGCAAAGTTCTTTATTCACTTCACGTTCAAAGAAGATTTATATATAAATCTTCATAACAATAAGTATTATTTCAAGAAAAAGAATATGTGATTTTATATTTCAGAGAAGCTTTACCAAAATCTCCTAATTCCGCCCGTGCTCCTTTCTTCGCTAGTTTTCAGATATTCAACGTTGCTATAAATATATTTGACGGAAATAAATTTATTCACTGTCGCTGAGTCACTTAAAAGAGTAAAAACTTGCGAACTGAATTTCTAAAATTTATGTTTAGTGAAATCAGATTATTTGCTGCTTTAAAAAGATAATTTTTTATAAAAGATATTTTTAAGAAAGAATTTAAAATGATCTTTTCAATTCTCTTCTTCACCATCCATAACTTACTATAAAATTTCTATAAAATGATCAATAAATTTCAACATACTTACAAGCTATCAATCATTTGTTATTTATTTATAATTTATGTAAAAATAATATTAACTTTAAAACTATGGAAAATGTGTAATCAAATAATATTCATCGTTTTGAGGAAATACCACTGTAAGCATGACTGACGTGCCATTGGGAGCATTCAGTAGATATTAATTATCTTCTTACAGTAGATAAAATGCGAATTCAAGTTTCAATTATTAAAATTAAAAATGTGTTTAACTATTTATTTTATCTTAAAAAATGTTTACAAAACAAATTATTTTTATGTGATTGGTTTATTCTTTAATAAGCAGTTTTTTGCGGCCACTATTTTACTGAGAATTCTGAATGTGTTTAGTTTCATTTATACCTGTCATGCATAATTAGATGACTATTCCTATAAAATATTATAGGAGTTATTTTATAAAGTCGTGTTATAATAACATAATATCTTTTTTGTATATTTTATATATATGTATTTTACATATTGAGACAAATTGTGTGACATTATAATTTCATGAAAGACGTTGCTAACTGAACAGTATATCAATTAATTTCATATTGCCTTTTGTGATAGTGTTACTTAATTTCTAATTCCTGGAGCAAATTATGTAGCCGTTAAATACATTTTTTTAGGTTTCAATAACAAAAAATAATAAAGTCACGTTCTTAAACATTTAATAAAGTGGTGTAGGAAAATTTGATTGAATTGTAACAATCAAATATATCGTAGAAAATTATAAAAAATATATATTTTAAAAAAAAGTTGTAAGAATTCTGAAAAAAATGGCAGAATTTTTACCGTGCTATTTTATATTATATTTTATTACTTTTTACTGCACATTTATGCCACCATTTGTATCAATTAAAATTTTGAAGATTTCTACCATTAAAATTATAAGAATTTTAAAAATGTCTACAAATTAATTTTGTACACCAACTTTTATTCTAAAGATTTTTTGTGGGAAAACTTAAATGTAAAATAAATTGCTCTAAGAAATGCATTCCTTTCCTCTAAAATATGTACGCACCATATTTGGTAAGCCTATGTAAAATTGTCTTTATTTACCGAATTTACACACACACACACACACACACACACACACACACACACACACACACACCACACACACACACACACACACACACACACGACATTAACCTTTATTACCATCAGCGATGTAATTTTAAATTAGAATCATCTTGAGAAACCTCTTCGAATAATAATCTAATGAGTTGTAACATAAGTAAGTTTAATAATGAGTAAATTTACGACTCCTATGACTGGTCTTATTCCAGTTGCAGGCCACATCACTCACAGAGGGTGGACTCGTTACATGGGAGATGCTATGACACTGTTTCCTTATTATAGATACAGGATCATGCTAATCATGCTTTGAAGGGCTATCCCTGTGGGATATCCCTATGATATTGGTTTCATCTCACTGAATTACTGTTTAATTTCATAGATTTCTTACTAATATTTATTTTATGAGTATTTTTGTGGGAACACCATGCCAATATTTAACAGATTAACTGATTTATAATAAAATCTAACAAATAAATCTAGAAAGATTAGGCAACAAAAAATGCATATAATCAGATGTATCTTTCTTTTCTAACTTTTAAATGTAGTAAGGAAAAGGTCATCAATGTGTATTCTTAACAAAATGTGCATTCTTAATATACTGGCTGCCGCTCGATTCGCTTGTAATTCACTTTTTAATTAATTAGATTATAAATATGAATCATAGGCGAATTACGCCTCGGCCACGTTATTAAATACTCACATTTTATATCGCCTTAATTTATTTTGTAATAAATATCATTCATTTTTACATAATAATTTGGTTGAGTATGCAAATTGAAATTGAAGGTATAAAGATGTAACATTATAAAAAGACACATTTTCCTGTTGCATGATCATTTCTAAACTTTATTTTTCTTATCATTTATTTTATAGCGTACTTATTTTGAATGAATCACGCAATCCATTCCCATGCGGAACTACAAAAACAAAATATGAATGGAACTATCACGAATAATCGAAGTTAGCAAATTCAACTAGGTATGTGAAACATATATTGCGTAATAAACGTGGAAAATAATGCTGCTGCACCTGAATATATACCTCCCAAATTGCTCCTCCTGCGAGCAGACTTCAGAGTTATTCGATGCGTGCGTTCCCTCGTTTTCTCACATCAAAAGCACTACAGCCTTTGGGTAATGTTCTCGGGTGAAATATGATAAGATATTTACTCCGGAGAAAGGAGTGTTTTGGGGTTGCTACTCTACTTCCTTGCTTCCATTAAACGCCAGACAGAAGTTGGTTACAGGAGGAATAAATTTTTGATAATATTCACTTTATTTTCGTTCACTAACGTGGTTGGTTGTGATGCATGGTGAATGCAGAATGCCTAGTTTTCCATGCGTATATAAATTCAGAAATTTCTGAATTTGCGAATGAGATATGACTTATAAATTAATTATTTCCGAATAAATTAATCTTCTCCGTAGCAATTTAAATTTTATTCCAATTGATATAACTCGAATGGGTATTTTTAAACATTATTTTTTAAATTTTTTTACTGGCTGAAATGGACGAAATCTTGTTCCAGTTTGACAATTCAGAATGTCATCTGTTTATTTATAGATTTATTTAATAAAATCATTCGTTAATTTTTTTCCAGATTAGCGTGAATGTCCCTTGGAATCTATAAATGACGATATATATATTTTTTTTACATTGTAACGGTTACATAACTCCACTATCTTCTCTTTTGATACAACAGATGGCGCTACCTTATTAACATCAAGGTGTATTTCCCATGCTCCTTCTTGTGGGCCATCATTAGAATTGTATTGTAAGTGAGTGTCGTATATTTTCGTGTTCTTGTTGTCTTGTGAAATGTGGACATTAGAGAATAATTAAATAACTGTTCTTGAAACTCGCCTATTATTTTCATCTATTTCATAATGAAGTTATAAAAAGGTCGTTCCTCTACAGTTTTTTTTAAAACCCCGTTTCAAAATGATGGAAACTTTAATGGTTTCAATTGGGTAGTTCGTCATTGACGAATTTAATCAATGAATCATTACAACATATATTATTTGATAAAGGTAGATTTTAAATTATAATTTAGTTAATACCGATAAAAGAAAACAATTGTATTTGTTAAATGCTGGTAAAATTGGAGAATAGTGTAAACATACATATTCTAAAAAAATTAAAGATGATATATTACAATTTTATGTTGAGAGTTATCTTTTTTCAAGTTAGTTACATCTAATCTTGTTTTCCTCATTTTCTGTATGTTTATTAACGAATTTACATAAATAGTTTATGTTGTAAGGAGCTATAAGAAATCTTATCACATTTTTTTTATAATTATTTGTTTTGATAAACGTGGACACGTTTTACAGTAAACAAAAGCAGGTCTTTCGGGGATGCTTGATTCATTGTTCCTAGAACAAGTAGCAATTTCTGTCAACTCTAAATAAAGTATTGATGCCTGGTTTGAAGATAAGAAATTATCATACATTTTTGGGGCTTCTTACTTCATATAAGGAATTTGGATATCTATATAATGGAAATTACTGTATTCGGTATTCCACAGTGATTTGGTATTTCACAGTCATTCAGTTCCCTCCCAAAAAGGAATAATGATGTGCAATTTCATCATTTATAAGTATATTTTAAGGTATATAATGTTACACTGATCATTTTTAAGGACATAAGTTCTTCTATACAAAATTTACAAATTTATGGTTTGGCTCCTTAACAGTATCAGCATAAAAAATATAATATGCTCCTTCAATCAAGCTACGACGACCGCTCGATTCTCTTGAATATCACAGCGAAATTCATTCTCCTTTCGTTAAGAGAAATTAATCGTATACTCGAGGTGCTTGCTTTGTTTGTTAGGGACATTTGCCCTGATTGGTTTTGGGAATTGGACAGATTTCCATATATCCAATATGGGAATCTAAATATTTCAGAGTTTCATATGATATCCTATCATAACTATCATTGATTATAACTATCATATCTTATCATTGATTAACAACCATTTGCTAATCCTGATATTCCTTCGAATATCAATCTTTTTTAGAATATGGATTGTCACTGTGGGTTTTTCGTTAGCTCGTAAAGATTCTTACTTTTTATGAGAAATTAGAACGTATTCTGAAGAACTGGAACCCGAATAATCTTAGGAGTGATGTGGTTAAAGAGGCGAAAATGAAAATACCAAAGTAGAAGAGCATTTCCTTCTCCTTTACCATATATATATATAAAATGTTTTGACGATTTTAGACAGTATAGCAATTATTTTGTAATTTAAATATTGATGCCATTTTAAAACTGATAATCTAAAATAAACTGAATTCAGATTATTAAACACAACCATTAACTCAGATTCCAAAGCAAGTATTCTATGCTAAATTATTGTTAAGCTATAAGGAACAACTTTGTCATTGCTTTTGTTTAAGTCCAGCGATTCGATTAATTTCTTTATGTTAAAGATAATTCCATGGGAATCTTCAGTTTAAAGCAATATTGTTTTTAATATATATATATAGTTTTCTTTTTAAAAGACGCATTAATATAGAAACTAGGAACCAAGGAGGTATTTTGTGATAAAATGAGCCAATGATCTTCGAAAAGGAGGAATTCCTGCTGGATATGGAAGATTAGAGCAAAATTCCAGATAGAAACTATACTATTTGTAGAAATAATTAGACTATGATATGACAAATGAAATGAGAAAATTTTTTTCTTCAACCTGCTTCTTACAATATAATGTATCTCTTACAATAAATAAAAACCATTCTATGCACCACATTTACTCCAAAGCGAATTCAACCAAATTTTTCACATTCATTCTTTCATACAAGAGAACAACATAACACAGATCAAAGTTAATTAAATATTCAATCAAATTGAAAATAATCGGAATTTTTAATTTTTCTGCCGTTGCTCTGGAACAAATTTCTTACAAAATAATTTTATGCCATTTAAAATTTAAAATCTTAACTTCTTAGTGACACCAAATTAATGCATGTGCAGTTTTGATTTCAATTGTAATTAATTCTTTATTTATTAACTCAGACTGTTTCTAAATACGGTAATATTAATCTATACTTTATCACTATTCACTATTCTATCAATATTTTTTGAAATTTCTATTTGAGATCTTTTGTAATACTGTATTGTTTTATAATAGCTTTTAATAATACCTAAAATGACAAAGAAATAAGTGAAATGCTCTTTATCGTCAAGGTGCAAGGGCAATCAATCAAGTGATGAGGTGTTGTAGAAAGCTATTGTGTATTATAATGATAGCACTGAAATATTCTAATTCCGAGCAACACCGGATTTATTAAATTGTCAATATATAAAGAAAAACATTTATTTCAATTAATGAATGGCTTTTAAAATTTGAAAGCTTAGAATTTGCTAAATAATTTTTTATATTTTAGATCCTCCTGGAACGCCAACTCTGCGTGTTGCTTCCGTCGCTGCAACATCAGTAAAGTTGGAATGGACAGCTCCGGATTCTACACCAATACAAGGTATTCCTCCTTAAATTAAATAAGTGGAATATGACATTTTGTAGAAGTTTAAATACAGTTTTACAGACATTTTCTGGGTTAGTAATTTTTAAGATATCCTTGAAATTTTTTATTTAAAAAAATCGTGAGTAACATGATAGAAGCATTGTTTTCCATTTATTAATTGGTTTAATGTAATATATTTTGATATTTTTAGATATCTTTTAAATTATTTTTATTGAAAGTAATACATAAAATTACATGACCAATATTTCGTAAGTAAGGGATGACTTTTTTTTCTTTTACATTTCTATTATTTCAATTACATTCAATTACATTTCTGTTATTGCAATTTATTCATTTCGATTCTACAAGATACCGTAATATTTTGACATCTCTCCAGCCCATTTCAAAAAGTAAACGCATCTTCTGAATTATCAAAATATGACCAAATTTCATTTATTTATAAAAATCTAAATATATGGAATATAATACATTTTATTATTGTCTTTTCTATAAAAAAATCGCCAATTTGTAATTCTAATATCAATTTATGCAAACTATATAAACATCAGAACTATATATTTCAGTTGATATTTGTTCGAAAAAAATGAATATCTATTTTTTTTTTATGGAATACCTCACGGAATACGACTCGGTTTGAAAATTAATTTTAAAATGAAATGGAACTCAATCCTTGTTACTCTATTTCAAACGACCTTAGAAAAAAGATATAAGTAAATGAAACTGGATTTATTTTAACGTCGTATTATCTTTGGTTGTAAAACTGCAATTTTTCAATTATTAGATCAATACATACAAAAGTAAAACCTTGAAGTTTGTTAATTGAATTGATATATAATATTATTGGAAATAGGAATAGAGCACTTTTTTGGGATATCACATAATTTAGATTTAATTTAACAAGTAATCTTGAAATTTTTAGTAATGAAGCGTATTTCTCGTTAATTAAAGCATAAAGAATTTAGAGTGGTCAAAACAATTAAAAAAATGGATAAATTATTTTGAAACTAAAATATCTCATATACAATAAAATATGTTTCAATAGCCGGTGCAATAATTTAACTTGATTGCATAGTTATATAAAGCTTTTACCTTTAATTTTAAGTTCAGAAATTTACTATGCCTTAAGGGCTCCCAGGGAATACTTGGAAGTTCCAAAATCTACAATTTAGGGAAATTTCAGCAATGTTGGAAAATCGTAACTGCCTGTTTTCTACGACTCCCTTGATTCCTTTGTTCAGCATTGTCTCAGGTGGCATTATCTTTCTCTCAATGGCCCTCATTTCTCTGATTTATGATCGCATTTTGCATACTGAACATCATACAGATGTGTTATATTATCAAGAAAACGATTTGCACATTGTAACAGAGGGTGTGCATTTTAGGAAAAGAAAAACAGATTGGGTATAACCGGATATCTCACTTGAACTTTTGCAGTAGAATTTAGGTCTTAATGTAAAAAAAAAAAAAAATACATATAAAATGCTAAGTGTAGTGAAAAGCAGAAGAAATAGCCTTTCTGTCATTAAACGTGTAACTTCTGCTTCTGTTAAAAACTGAATATTTTTACTACTTCTTACTTTCAAACATATTTACTTCGAAACTAATTTCTTAGAAATATATTTTTATTACCTGAATTTTAATTTCACTGCTGATATTAGATATTTTTTGCTTCATTTTATTTCATTTTTGTAACGTGTTTTGATTCCTACATTGAAATATTTAAATTATGCTTTTCCTAAAATAATAAAGCATATTTCTGATAGAGTAGCACATATATCAGAAAATATGCATACCAAATTAGGCTAAAAAATATATTTCTATTCTGATTTAAGTGATATAAATAATTATAGAACTACAATTCATATCTGTATCAGTCTTCAAGCTTCAAAAAAATATGCCAAGATATATTTATTATGATTTGATATTTATAATTAGTAATTCTAAAAGCGATACATTTATAGCGATACATTTATCAGAGAGAATGCTTAGAAATGTATTTTACAAAATATTTTTCTATTATAGAAAAAGTATTATAATTAACTATTGTTGATCAATTAAAATCAGATACAAAAAGTGGAATACTCCATTTATATAAAAAAATAATATATAATTTTTCCATTTATAATTTAATTTTCTTTTAATATAAAAACTAATTCATTTTTCACAGTAATATAAGTTTTTATTGCTCTGAAAAATTTTAAAAAAAATGCAGAGTATTTAAAGTTTTTTATAAACTAAAGATAACTACATAGAAATCTTTAATTTGCAATTTAAACCCTATTTTAAAAGTTGAAAGTCTTTTTTAAATGCAAATTTGGATATTCGAAATATCTTGAGATAAATTATCGCTATTATCATTGTTAATAAAAACTGAGAGAATTAATTTATCATTTCTACATTAGATATAGTTTTTTATGGACATCCCCACACATAAATTGGACACAACTGCATAATATAAAACAATATTCCCAATATTACATTGTTGAATAATGAACATGTGATATAATATCATACAATATTGTAAAAATAATTTGCCAAAATGGCTTAAATCTTTGAATCGCAAGCGGTACTACGATTTATATTTCCATTTAGAAAAAAATATAACTCATATTGAATTCCAATTAAATTAGTTACTTTTAAAATTTTCCTCCCGATTTTCATATTGATATTATCGAAATACTTATCATAAAATTTGAATGCTTATTGAGAAAGAAAACCTTCTCTGAGCACGATTTATAAGTAAAAATATAAGAAAAAATGACGAATGCAGCAAACTCGATTTTAATATTTTAGGAAGGATTCTTTGCTTCTAAAGTGATGAAAATGTGGTCGATACAAAGCTTTATATAAGGTTTAAAATTTCATTAAATTGAAATCTTTAAAAAAAAAAGAAAGTTTCAAATATTTACTCCAAAAAGTCAGTTCTCGTTAGATTCTTTAAATAACATTTCTTAAATAGTCACTTGCTATGAAACATTGATAATGCTTGAACTGCAAAAATGCATACTTTATAGAAAAGAATCGATTTGTGCATTGATAATTTTAGAAAAGAAATCATGAGATAAGTGGAAAATATATGAAATTCTAATTAATAAATATTCTAATTGATCAAAATGATAAAATGTTTCAAATTAAATCATGATTTAAAAATTGAATTCAAAGACCTATCAATTAAAAAAGAAATGAAAGCTACCATACATTTTCTGATATATTTTAAAGAATCTAAAATCCAATTTTTGTTTGTTCAGGTTTTCATGACATCTCCTAAGTAGCGATGTTTCAGCTAGAAGAGTAAAACAGTTTGATCAGATTATAAAATATTAATATTTTTTATTTGTTTTTATTTTCAAAGAACACATAGATGAAAATTCAATTTTTTAAAGTCTAAACATAGCGAAACAATGCCTGCAAAACTTTTACATGATATATAAGTTATGTTTTATTTGGTTTCAAAATATTTGATACCACACTTTGATTATGAGTCACGCACCGAAATTTACTGAAGTTCCTCTTCATCATCCTTATCATTTTAGTTTCATTCTATATCGTCTGCCAAACTAGTAATGGAGGTAGCGAGGAACAAAAATTTTTCACAACCCCTTTCTGACACAAAATCGATGTCACATGTTCTATAGTTAAATGGGATGATTTTTTTAAAGCAAAAATCAAATAATTGTCAATTGGGGCAGAAGAAATGAGCTTACATTCTTTTTCATGCTAGGACCATTGATTCTGTCGGATTCTATAAACAAAAGGATTTCTAGACTATCGGCGTTTCGCGACTGATTAGACGCGGATTTTTTTATTTTTTGAAAAACTTTTCCGCGACAGTGAAAATTTTAAAAGTTTCCGAAATTGTACTTTATATATATATATTTTTTATTTGTATTATTTCTAGCAAATGGTCAGTATTTGTATCTATACATCTTTGGGTAATAATTTCAAAAAGTTGAAAACTCTGAAAAACATTTTATTTGATAGAATAAGAATATTTTCGGATTAGTCGTTTTGATTGACTTTTCGTCCAAATATAGAGTAAAATGTTTAAGTCACAGATAGAAACATATAAAAAAAGGATATTGTTACATTAATACCATTTTATCTTTTACATTCTTAGTAAATTTTTATTTTTTATAAATTCTATTTTTATTGAAAATAGAATTTACTTATGAAGTCTTTAATAATAATACAAGCGTATAAATAGATAATTTAAAGTTTTTGTTTAATATTTTTTTGAAATTGATAACATAGTCATAACCAAGATAGTCTTATAGATTATTTTTAATTATTAATCTGGAAGAATATACAAAATCACTTTATAAGAGTAATGTACTATCAAGCCAAATTGTTTGATTATCTGTTTCAAATTAAATTATTTCAAATATTATTTGAATCGTATTCCTATCACAAACTTAATTTGTTAAACACAAGTGAATTCCTTTACCAATTTTTTTTTCAAAACAATTTTTCGTTGAATAGAATAAAAATGTATGATTAATGATAAATCCGTAATCCTTTAAGAACAATTCAGTATCATCTAAACATCTAAAAAATATTTTTTTTATTTATTTCCATCCAAATCCTCAAAAATAAATAATGTTCATTAAGATCTGAACTATGTATCATTATAAATTGTATTTCAGTTAAAATCTTGAAGTCATTAAAAAATTCAACTGCTTAATTAACTTGTATTTATTTTGTCTAATCTGATAACACATTGTATTTCGAGAATTTCCTATCCAACTTATTCAAGTAAGAGTCCATGGAATATTGAGATATATATGGATTATGTATCATATGTGTATCGAATTACAGAGTGTTTGAATTATTCCATTTCTTCTAATACTTTTGAAAAATCATAATTCGATACCAATATAGTGCACAGCCAAGACGGTGAAGTGGTTAATAGGAGCTTATAGAGTTTTAAGATTGCCTTATATTAAATATTTATTACTGTTCTGAATCAACAATAGGATAATTTTAAAAAAAAAACTCTTTAGTTTTGATCCAAGTCATTTCTATATCTTCGCCATAACAAGAAATGGGTTATTTATAAAATAAATTATTTTTTCGATGGCAATTTTATTATTTTATCTATCTATTTTATTATTTTATCTATTATATTTTATCTATCTATTACAATAATCATTATTTTATCTATAGATAATAAACGAAAAACAAGCATTAAATCGGATATTTTAATAGCCAAAACATCATGTAATGTCGAACGAATCATAAAAGACTAATATTTTCACTAAAAATATACATCATTAATTTTCAGAATTCAAATATCTATTTGAGAAATTCAATTTAAAGGTAATTTTCATTTACGTTAAACATTGAATAGAATGAAAATATTACTTGAATATTGTTCTGCCCACTTAATTTCAATGAAAAATATTTTATTAATAATTCTTTAAACATTTTAAAGCTAATTTAAGTATAAACAGTAAAACTTTTAAAAATTTACTGAGCATATTTGCAGTAACTAAACCGTAAAATGCAATGAAAAATTCTATAAAATCAAACGGACTTCTTAATTAACTGGAATTCAATGCAAACTTTGAATTTATTAAAACTAATAAATATTTAAATACTACATTAGGAATGCTTCATTTAAGATTCTTTTTAGCAATACAATCCAGCAAGTATTTGATATTTCTTTTTCCGACATTTAGTTAAAAGATGAACTTAATTAAATGTTACATTTCTCATCATAATTTTTTAAAACTTCCATTTGCATGTGCGGACTTCTCAGAATTTGAGTAATGTATAAAAATATGACTATTCAAATATTTGCTTAAACTATTTGAAATCTTATAAATGTCGAAAGAAAATTTTCCTTAAGTAGTATTTCATCAAATATTTAAATGGAAATTTCATTTTTTTATTACCATAACCAGAAATTGATTAGTTTTATTTTTACAGTTTTAACTGTTGACTTGGATTTAAAATTTGAATAGTGCACGGGTTTGTGGGGTTAGTTCTTTGATTTCGCCAAGTATTTAAAATATGAAGATTATACTCTATTATAGATTAACATTTCTCTTTTTCCCATTTATCTAGGAAATTAACAAAAAGCTTCATTATCAAAAAAAAAAAAATCGCTAAATTGCTTTCACTGTTTCTAGAATTATTTAAATTTACATTTTTCTTTGATTTTTGAAAGCTAAAATAAAAATATTTTTTTTTCATTATTGATGTTTCTGGTTATAATTTTTTTGAAATTATTTCAGCATTTTTTAATGGATTAGATATACAAAGTAAATTTTAACATACAGAAAGTTACAGTGCAGTAGATTCTATATGATGAAACATTGCTCCAATTTTTTTAATGTACAATGCACATAAAACTCAAATAAAACGTGACATGACTTTTTACTGTTGGAATCAACTATGCATTTTATTAGGAAAGGAGTACTTGCTTAAGAGAGCGCGCAGTTACTGAGAAATTAGCTGACGCAGATATTTTCGCTTGTATGTAAACATACATCAATTAAGAAATTACGTATACATACACACCCAAACAAACTTAATAATATAAAGCTGCTAAAATAATTCAGTTTAAACTTTTATCACAATTTTAAATTCAGATACAATTTGTAGAGGTACTAATGATATAATGTAATATTTAAGAGAATGAATTTCAAATGAACGCTAGCAATAATCTCGTGATAAATCAACTGATGTCGAAAGTTAATTTATATATGCATATGCAGAAACTTGTTAATTAAAATACACATCATTCGTAAATCATTTGTTCTTGAATACTCGTTCAAATTTAAAATTAAATTCATTTCGAATTGATAATTGAGTAATTACTAAATTTAGTTTATAGACAATAATAATCGAAAATAATGCTGCAGAAAAGTCTCTAATATTGGTTTGTAATTTCCAAGGTGGAAAATCCGACAGGTTCAATAACAAACAACGATAGAGTATTCTACACGAGAAGCATACACAAAAACTGCTTTTGTTGTAAACAATAGTATAGGAGCCTCTAATCGGTAATAAATAGCAGTAAAAGAACTAAACGCTCAGAGATATCTCTATCAACTACTTGCTTAACTGCTCACTTCTCGTGTTTCTTATAACTTGCGTTAAAGGGCTCGAATATTCTAGAACAAATGCTGGAAATCGAATACTATTTCAACTATTGCTAAGATTCTTGAATTTTCCTAATCCTTCATTTTTTTCGCCAAATTCGGCTCCAAGTTTGTTGCCAAGAACAGGGACTCCCTTCGGACCTGTTTGTTGCCCGACCAGGACTGACTGCTAAACGGGATTCGACATCCGTTTAACAGTCATTGTTGTATCTGTAAAATTATCTTCTTTGTCAATACTATTACTGAAAAGAGAAATAATGTTATAAATTCAATAAATTAAAAATAAATGAATATTAAACATCTGCGATATTTTGTATGAAATAAAAGTAGAAATCATTTGAACAAAAAATAAAGTAATACAAAAATCACTCTTGAATTAAAAAAAAAATATATATATATATAGCGTTTTTTTCAACACTAATTATAATTTTCAATAATATTTAGGATATATATTATTACAATAAGTGTGTTAGAGAAGCAACTTTAAAATTGTTATAATTTGGAAGAGCAAATAATTTCTTTTTTTGTAACTGGAGATTTAAAATTTTATAAAAAATAATTTTGTATAATAGCCGTGCACAAATGTTTGATTCATATGAAATACAAATGATTAATCTGTTTATATAAATGATATAAACAATAATAGCTCATTAGCAGTAAGGTGAGTATAGTATTTAATAGTAAAGAATTTTCTAAAATGTCGTTGGACCTTTATCAGCAATAAAACCTGTCTACATCAATAAATGTTTGAGACATATTTAGTTTAAAAATGAGATTTAACATTAAATTATTTTACGAATAATTTTTAGACGATTTGCTTTTTTCCTGTGTACAAAGCCAGATTCATACAAATAACTGATTCAACCATGAAAATAAGAATAGAACTGGAAAAAATATATAAAAAAATTATTTGTGTATTATTTTTATTAATCACTATTAATAAATACGAAATTAATTTTGAAGCAAAAATATGCATTGGAAATCAAGCACATGCTTTTAATCATCCTTTTTCTCATAGAAAAAAAATCATCACTACTTTTAATTTATTATGGAATAATTTAATTCCGCAAACAATTTATTTTGTTTAATTTAAATGATGCGATCCCTTTTTCTATCATAATAATTATTTTAAATATTTGAGAAACAAGTAATTAGATTTCCATTTTTTTCAGTTCTTGAATATTTAAACACTATTTATATATGTTGCAAATTATCTTGAAGGAAAATATTATTATAATGTAATTTAAAATTACTTTAAATTCAATTTTTATATGTAATTAAGTTTAAAAACACACAGTTTAAATCTATGGAAGTATCGTAAATATAATTGGAACTGCATTACTTAAGTTTATTTTATAAAATGTTATGAAAAATAATTAGAAAGATATTAAACTCTCTTGTTTAAAATTCGGAAGGAATTCATCATGAAATAAATATTTATAAAGTTGAATTTCTTTATGTTACCCAAATTTGAAAACGATTATACTGATAAGAAACTTTCATTTCATTAAAAAATAAAAATTATAATAATAAATACAAATAATAATAATAAATACAAATAATAATAATAAATACAAATAATAATAATAAATACAAATAATAATTCGTACAAAAATTTATGCATGTGTTCTTATGAAGATTTGTAATTTAAATGTTTTATTTCTTTCTAGATTCATAGCTTATTAGCTGAACAAATGAAAAAAATACATTCAAACATGTTTTAGAATTTTTAGAACCTATATAGTAACATTTGAATGTACGATAAGAATACTGTTTAGAATCTTAATATTCTATGAACACAAAATCCATTTGTATACCTTGCCATTTCGTGCATATTCACTAACTTTATCGGTGAATTAAACATCTAATTTTTACTATACACTCTCCGCATTTGAATTCAACAGATTGACTATCATCTCACCAGCATGATACCAGAACATTCAGATGAAGACTTAATTTAATAGAAACAATTTTTTAAATATTTTTGGGGATAATTAACAATATACCCACAGTATTGTGAGATGAGTCGATTCTTAGGTATTATTATTGATATATTGTAAAAATATTTTTGAATATTATGTATTATTGTAAATGACAACGACTGAAATATCAGCTATATTTATTAGCCATAGAACAAGTACTTCGTTCTGAAATATACTCTATAATCCGAATAAAGTTAACTTGATTATATACCGATGACATGCCCACGAGGAAAAATAGAACCTGAACACTTAAGCATTTATCACTCATCCGCAAGCTCAAAGTCTAACATTGGAACAAGTTCTTCAGAAAATTATAAAGAGCTACACCTGTCCTGCCTAAGTTCTGGCATAAACTGAGTGACTGAGCCACAATGAAATAAGAAATGGGCCCTTTGTAGAGCCCATTACGGTGTAGAATCTATCCTACATCTAAAACTCTGATTTTCCATCGGAGTGAAAGTAATTTGATTTTCACCAACATTGTAACTACCAGAGATGAAAGAACCAACCGGAAGCTTTTTATTACCTTGTATCTGGTAGGGGGAAGTTCACTTAGCGATATCTGCGTAAAGAAAGCATTCAAAAGAATTCGATTTAATAAAATATTTCCTTCTTAATAAATTTATTACTTTCACGTTAAAATATTTTCAATCAAATCGAGCGTAGCTTCGATATAAACTGGCATTTGTAGGTTATATATATATATATATATATATATATATATATATATATATATATATATATATATATATATATATATATATATATATATATATATATATCGTCTTTGCTCTTTAGAAATATATTCATATTCATTATGCCAATAAAATTTATAATAGGTAACATTCGATATATTTTAGGTTATTGCTTTTAAAGTAATCTAATTTGTTATAATTTTACATATTTTTTTTTCTTTTGTCATTTTGCTTTGTTAACTTTATTAATTAATAGCAATTACATGATATTTATTTCTATCCTTTATGAATTCATTGTTAAAATATTTTATAATTCAATTAACTAATTTAAAAGGATTAAAAAAGGCCCTTTTTTGATTTCACTTGAATAAATTAAAAAAAAAACAACAACTATAAATTTAATACATCATCATCCAAACTTTAGAACAAATTCATTTGACAGCCTCCAATAACAAAATACATTCCCCACCGTTAAAAGTTTGAATAAACTTTGCAAAATAAACTTTGACATCTCATTATTTTGCTAAATGGGTTTATTTGAATTGCTGTCGCTTGCACACGCAGTCGACTTCAAACAAATCACTAATGCGGCCACCAAAACCAGAAAAGAGCTATCAAAAACGCTTAGCCAGTATCTTTTTTCCCCGTAACAAGAAATAATATGTTGCACTCTCCCACATATGGCAGACTGTCATTGTGGGTAGATAGATGAAGTTCCTAATTGGTTGTAGCCTGTATCTTGTTGACTTATTGGCCAATAGCATGAGAATGACATGACAAGATAAATATTTATCGGAAGGACTTGCGATAGGATCTGGGGCTCTCCATCGATGATGGGCTCTTCTATCGATAATGTTAATATGTGCATATGTATTACGCAAGTGACATGAACGATGGCTTTAATAAATTTGTGGCAGCGTGCCCTTCATTAAGAACAGGTTGCTTGATCTTAAGAGCTCAGTAAATGCCGTTTGATTGATACATGCATGTTATTATTGCAGTGAAATAATGAAAAAATAACATGGTTTTTTTCAGTTGCAAAAAGGATAATATTATACTTAAGGCCACCAACTAATGTATTTGCGAATTAATATATCGCATTTATCTATTTATTATGTTTATTTATTGTTGATATTAGTTGATCATATTTGTAGTGCTCTAGCCCAGGTTTTCTCAGAATGTGGTTCATGTACTACTAATGGAACCTTACATTATTTATGGAAGTACATTCTTTTTATACATATAAAAAATTAATTTAATAAAAACAGTGACGTTTTTTATCATATTGTTTTAAATTTCATTAATCAGATAAATTTATATTTATTTCATATTTAATGCTTTCCTTTTCTTTTGCAAAGATGATAATATTATACGTAAGACCAATATCTAATATATTTTCTAATTAATAAATTTCATATATCTATTTATTATGTTTATTTATTGTTGACATTAGTTAATCATATTTCTAAACCAGGTTTTCTAAGAATGTGGTTCATACTCTTAACGGTATATTCCATTATTTTTTAAAGTACAATTATCATAAAAAATATTTAAATTAAGGCTTACATTTAACAAAAACGGCGATACTTTTTATCAGATTGTATTATACTTTAAAATTCAGATAAATTAATATTTTCACCACATTTAATACTTTCCTTTCCTTTTCTTTTGCTAAAAGGATAATAGTATATGAAAGGCCGCCATTTAATATATTTTTGAATTAATATATTATATTCATTATGCGCATTTATAGTTCAAATTAGTTTATCCTATTTGTGGTGTTCTAAGCCTGGTTTCCTTAGAACGGGGTTCATGTACTATTAATGGTACATTCAGTTATTTTTGGAATTGTCACACAAAATAACTAAATTAATGTTTATATTTAATAAAAATGGTGACGCTTTTAGCTTATTGTTTTAAATTTTATTATTCAGATAAGTTTATATGTATTCCGTATTTAATGCTTTCCCTTTCTTTTCTAAAAAGGATAAAATTATAGATAAGGCCAACATCTAATATATTTTCCAATTAATATATTACATTTTTTTTATTTATTATGTGCATTTATTGTTGATATTAGTTTATCATATTTCTAACGTTTCAGGCCAGGTTTTCTCAGAATGTGGATCATGTACTACTAACGGTACATTTTCTTTTTTTTTTCGTGGAAGTACAAGTTTTTCACAGAATAATTAAAATAATATTTAGATTTTATAAAAACAGTGACGCATATTGTTTTAAGCTTTATTATTGAGATAAATTCCCATTTATTTTATATTTAATGCTTTTTTTTTCTTTTGCAAAAAGTATAATATTATATGAAACGTCAAAATCTAATACATTTTTCCAATTAAAATATTACATTTATTTACTTATTATGTGCTTTTGTTGATATTCGTTTACCATATGTCCAATGTTCTAGGCAAAGTTTTCTCACAATATGGTTGATGTACTATTAATGGTATATTGCATTATTTTTGGAAGTATAGTTTCCCACAAAATAATTAAATTAATATTTAAATTTAATATAAATGATGACGTTTTTACATACTTTTTAAAACTTTTTGTATAGTGTTTCAATTAACATACAGCATCGTCTAAACAATATTAATAACTATATTTGGAAGCTCTACATCAAAATTTCACTTCTTTCAAAATCACTTTCCTTCAAATAATTTTCTTTCACTGCTGGGTTCATTCTCCAATAAATATCCGTTAGAAATTATTTGATTATTTTTTATAAAAAGGAAAGATGTCTTTGTGAAATTTTTGCACTTTTATTTTTATTTATTTGTTACCAATATATAATTAATTTGAGAACTTATACTTTTAAGTCTTAATAGCAATTAAGAAAAAAAATTTATATCGCATGCATATATGATAAATTAATCATAATTTAAAATTATAAGAAAATATTAATTATGATCAATATTAATAAAAAGAATTGTTATGTTTTAACTTAGGAATGTAATTCTTTCTGTGACTTATAGTTTAAGGCCAATAATTGACTATGTTATGATTAATTATTGATAATTTTAAATATAAATTTAGCACAGAATTTTAATTTGAATAAAAATTTTATTAGTTAAATTTCGAATTTTACTAAGAAATCATAGGAATCCCTATTTAATTAGCAATTAAACCTCAAAATCTAAATTCATTGTTGATGGATATTTTTTTGAAAATTTTGGCCATTGCAGACACATAATATTTTTCCTATTTAATGAGTACTACCATAAAAATAAATATGAACGAATGGAAACTAAATCAATTCAAATAAAAATGTCAACTTTTTATTTTTAAATATTACCAAAAAATAGTGATAATATTCTGCCATAACGTTCAAATAAATATGAGGTAGTTCCTTATTTCCTTAGATTATGACAATTAACCAGAAAAAGATACATTATAACATTACTGCAGATTTTTCAGAAGTCCAAACATATATTTATTTGTACAATGCATTTTAGATTCTGACTTTAAACAAACAAGTTAAATAATTTATTTCAATTAAAAAAAACATTTCCGTGCCTCTTCACACTTTTTAATAAAATAAATGAACATAATAAGGGCAATAACAAATAATTCAGCAACAAATTATAAATAATTTAGATATATTTCGTGCAGCGGTTTTCGTTTGTTTTTAAAAACTCCTTAATATTTTACATTGCATTTTAACTATGTTTTTAGATTCTAAAGGTATAAAAATATAACTTTACTTTCAGATAATGCTCAGCTTTTGCATTTTTTTATACTGAATTATAATGTAGCTTCATAAAATAGACTTTGAAGAAAACCAATAGCTTTTCATTAAAATGCAATTTTTCTTAGAAAAATACTTTACAAAGATTATTTTTGTGAGACAAAGTGTTATCTGTGAAATTTAGCTTTAAAAGTTTTTTTTTTAAATCTTAATAATGTAACTAAAAAAAGAAAATAAAAAAAAGATTAATTTTTTTTTTTATGTTTGAGCATTCAAAATTTCCCCTGTCCCCCCCTCCAAAAAATGCTTTTCATTAATCTTTTAAACGAACACAAAAATATGCTTTATAAAATATAAAACTCCTAATTACAAAAGGAAAATTTTATATTCAATTATGCAGTAATCTCTTGGAAAATATATAATCTCTAAGTTTGTCGGAAAACTTTGTTTGCATAAATCTTGAAATTTTAATTTTCCACCATTCCACTATTTGGAATATAATGAAAAAAATGCACTGTTTTAAAAGAATAATTTAATTATTCGATAACATTTTAAAACTAATATAGTTTGCAATGTTAATGCAATTCATTAAAACAATATTTTCTAAAATTAATTAAATAAAATTTGATAATATAATAAATAATGGCGTAAATTGGTTAATACTATACTATTGGTTATTCAAGGATAATTTATATATTTATTTGCATAATTTTTCACACATTGCGCAGCACTTGTTTGCTTCATAATGTGCATATTAATCCAAAATTTTGATGATATTCAAAATTCAATTTCTTAAAAGTAAAAATGTAAGAAATATAATAAATCCGTTTTATCATACTTTTAAAATACTTTCTTAAATGTGTGTAATAAATTCAAATTGTGTTATTTCATTTTTATGTTATAACAATATTAATAATATCTAAAATTATTGTTTGAATTTTCTGCAATAACATATATTAATCTTAATAATAATATTTATCTGAAAGGCTGTCTGACTTAAAATTCTGAATAGTATTTTACATCAATAAAAATACAGTCCCAATCCAAACCTAAACTAATGATTTTATCAGTAGTAATCCACTTCTTTGAAAACATGATGTGAAGGTGATTTTTATTATTAGCTTTTAAATTTCTGCATAATGTGTGTATTATAAATTAGTGTGTTTCAGTATGTAAATTATTCTAAATTCGTCTAATTTCTAGAATAAAAGTTTTGATTTACATCGTTGCTATTAATAGAAGTCATAAATCTGAATGTCAGTAAATATTCTTGAATTTGTAAATTTTCCACTTTTCTTTTCTATGTTTTGGATTATATGAAAAATAGTTTGCTAGATTGCTTTTATATATTTCACATAGCAATTGATGAAATAAAAAAAATGTAAGAAATTTACATTAAAATATAACATTAGCTTTCAGCAATAGAAGACATATAAAATATATGTATAAGCTAAGAAGTTGAAGCTCACTGCAGCAGTAAAAAATATTACGGCAAATTAATCACTCCTTTTTTTAAATTTATTGAATTAAAGAAAAAAAAAACTGGGCTGCAATGAAATTATTGTCTTTAAATTTTAAAGTCACGCAAAAATTGTTTTTGCATTCGAAAGTTCTTAAGGATTTGCTTATATTTTATATTCTAAAATTTCAATAAAATGTTTATAGGCGCAAATTTCTGTCTACAGAAGTATACATTTCGAAATTTTATGTATTTATACAACATTTCGAAAATTTATGTATAATGCTCTCTTCTATAAAATACCACAAACACAACCGTTTTTGCTAGTAATTTAAACGGCGCAGTGGAATTGTGTAAGGTATGTCCTCAGAGCTTAAGGTTGAAAGTTTCAATCAAGTTCTGTGCATGATTGGAAAAAGCATGTATATTTGTTAGACTTTAAAACCTTCCCGATGTTGTGGTACAGATGTAAGCAGAAGTTATGGCAGTTCATGTTTTATCCTTGCTTTCGACCGCAGTCTAAAATTAAGATGTCCGCCCCATAATAGTTCTTGTCCTGCTTCAAAATTTCTAGAGTGATACAAAACTTATTTTACAAATTTCGCAAGGAACTAAGGAATATCACAGGAAATCGCTTTCACGTTGAAAAATATAAAAATATATCCGCAAACTTTATCTGCATGGACAAAAAGGACAAGTAAAGTGAACACATGGAAAATATAAAGTTAAGTGGAAACGAATATGACCTTTATTCCAACAAGGTAAAGTACATTTGGTACTTGCAGGTGTTCAAAATTTCGACCATTTACATGACCCACCGCTATAAACCATTTACATGATCCATAGCGCTATTGAATCGACCACCGAACATTTTCAAAAAAATATATGGCGTGTGATTACTTGAACCGAGCATTCGGAGCTCAATGGATCGGCAGAGGAGGACCAATCGCTTGGCCACCCAGGTCACCCGATTTATCGCCCATCGATTCCTTTTTGTGCTGGACCATGAAAAACCATGTGCACTACTTTGAACTTGTAATTTACCTTCTTGGAATAAAATTCACTGTAAGTACTTAAAGTACTTAACTGCACTGTTTCCTTGTGTTCAATTCACTTGTCCATTTTGTCCAAGCAAATGATGTTTGTGGACTTATTTTCATATGTGAAGGTTTCCTGACGTATTCCCTACCTCTCCAAGAAATTTGAACGATAAGTTTTGAATCACTGTGTATGTATAATATTGATATCCAGAATAAGCGCATTCCAAAATAAGAATATCACGTGAATAAAAATTCTATCATATATCATTATAGCATGTTAGGATATTTAAATCATATTATTAAACAATATTTATAGGCTATAATTATTTATTTAAATTGTTTCGCCTATGATTATTTTCTTACCTGCATAACAATTGTTTATTTATCTTACTTCTTATCTTGTCATAAAAGTTCTTTTTCTGCTTCAAATGATATGATACTGTATATAATACTAATATCTAACATTTGCGCATTCCAAAATAACGAATACCACTTGAATAAAAAAATGCTGTCATAAAGCATTATAGCATGTTAGGTTTTTAAATAAGATTATTAAATAATATTTCTAGGTTACTATTATCTTTTTCAATTGTTTCGTCTCTTATTATTTTCTTATCTTCATAACAACTGCTTATTTATCTTATGTAAGAAGGCAATCAGCATTGATTCAGGCATAATAAGAATCTTTTGGAATAAGACGGTCTCTAGAAAGCAAATACTCTACTCTTCTTTTGTAGTGTATTCAGCAGAATACTTTGCTTGATTAGCAGAAAGATTTAGGATCTCATCTTTAAATTAGGAGCTAAAACGGAAAGACCTCGAAAGAGAAGTAGTAGTTTAATTAAGCTTTACGATAAAGCGATCCGGATGTCGGATTACTTGATAAATAAATAGAACGAGAGTAGTTCCGTAGCAGTGTTAAATATAAATAAAGCAACATCTAATGCATGATATCTCATAAATTATTAGGTTCCCGTTACCGATCAAACAAAGGGAATTCAGAATAAATGAATTCTAAATATTCATTGTTTCTCTGTGTGTTTTGTTAATATCCGCTTCTATATAACAGTTTAATGAAATCGTTGGAGATATTAGAAATGATTGGATGTTAGTAAAGAATATTTGTAAGCCATAAAATTGTCAAAGGGATTATAAAATGCTATTGTATTGATTAATAATTATAAAATGCTATGCAAAAAAATAAATAAGTAATGATGAAAACAGTATTATTCTTCCAGCATATTTATCAGCGTTGATTTTATATTTAGGGAATTTAACTGACAAAAATTAAATTCTTTTGTAAATAAAGCACTTAAATTCATCTTAAAACTTAAATCACACAAAATTTCTATTGAATAAGTGATATTTTTGTTTGTTTACGATTTCGAAATGCTTATTAAGCATTTATACAGTAAATTCTCAAGCATCCGGTTCGAGACTATCCGGCCTAGTTTTCTTTTAAAGTTATTAAATAAGGAAGACAAGACGTTGCAGAAACAGTCATCTATTAAGGACTTTTACAAAAACTGGAAACTGTAAGTTTTTACTCTTATCTTATGATTACCTTTTCATATATGTGCAATCCTTTATCAGTGAAAAATCAAATAAGTTTGAGTAAATTTTCTTAAGAATTAGCCCGATGACTTACTTTAATGTTTTGTTTATGTTTCCTGCATTTAAGTTAGGGATTACAGAATTTATGTTAAAATGTGAGCTGTTTATATTCTTTAACTTACTTTCTCTCTAACAAATTCTAAAAGAGTGCAGTGCAGCATAATATAATCGACTAGTACTTAGCTTCTATTTTATCTCGACACGTTACTGGCAACTCCTTCTGTGATTCAACGGACTAAAACACATTCTACATGGCTTGAGATAAATGGAGAGCTTAGTATAAAATTAGAAGTGAGAAAATACGTGTCATAACAATGAGTTTTATTATAAAAACTTTGCTTCAGTTATTGGTGGGAAAAGAAATGATAATAGAATTCCTGTCTATCCGGCTTTTTTGTTATCTGGCCTGTCCTTTCGCCACATTAGCTGAATACTCAGGAGTGTATTGTAATATAAATAAGTCTTGCAATATTAAAATGACTCAATATTTGCAATTTAAATATATAAGCAAATAAAGCGACCAAAAATAAAGTAATTTTAAATGCAATGATCTTTTCAGCACAATTTGTTCATATTATGCTCAACCATCACATTAAATGAGACCAAATGCAATAAAGATTTATGATATTATCATTAAATATACAAGAAAACAATATTTTAAAGTCTATTTTAAATTTTCAAAGACATAATTTTACAAAATAAACGTGAGATTCTGGAATATAAGTCTATAAATGATCATTATTATGTTAAAAAAATGCCAAATTTAAACAAATATTTTTAATTATTTATGTATTGCAGCATGGGAAAGGGAGTGCATACTGACAGGTATGGGAACGTGAAAACATTATTTGTGCCATATTTTAAATTTTTAAAGACAGAATTCAATTATTTTGAGATAAATACAATATTTTATGTATTATAGAACATCGGAAATAAAATAATAATATCATTATTTTATAAAATAATGATATTATTATTTTAAAAATTGTTTAGCACAAAACACCTATAAAGATAACAATATCATGAAAAATGCGTAAAACATTTATTCATTTTGATACCATAAAAGTGCTTATAACTAAAATATGCAAGTTCTCTTCCTAATAATATATATATATATATATATATATATATATATATATATATATATATATATATTTCGAAATGTTATTTAAATGGATGATAACTTTTTAAGCAGATGATATTTTACTACAGCAACTAGTGAGTGAATATATTACTCTATTTTAGAAAAAAATATTGCTATTAAACATTCTACTACTACCTCATAACGAAAATAAATTCAAACAAGTAAGGCTTAGCGCAATTCATTATTTATTCAAGCTGAGCAACTATTCGATACTTGAAAATAAAGTAGCATTAAATTTCCATACAGCATTACGAAATATATCGCATTTCAACTTTTTTTTCCTTTTTATCATAGTATCGAATGCCATGGAATATGAATTCTCTCTCTTCACACTTTATTAAGCAAGGGGATCACGTAACATAACTGAATGAAAAAAGCGCGCCATTTTAAGTGAGTTATTCTATATTTTATGCTCGGCGAGTTTGATAGCGAGGATATATGACTTCAAAGTTTTCAGAGTTTCATTTATCATCTTTCCGTAAAATATATGGGATTTTGTTTGTTTATTTTAAGAATGTTTTATGCAGTCATTTAAGTTAACGTCATATACTTTTATGCACAGAAGTTGCAGTAATTTAAGCCACATTCGGTTTTCTACAAATTCGATAAAATTACATTTTCTGAATCTTCGTAATTTCTTCCTCCTGTCTTACTATAATCATAACATGTCTCGATTATGCATAGAATATATTTATTTTCGTTATTCATATTTCGCTGCTTTTATTAATTAAGAAAAAAGTGTTGTCATTAATAAGGAAAAGTTTGGAACTATGATTCGATAAATAATTCAATTATTTATTCAAATTTATTAATAATGAATTTCTTTATATCGATTTATTTTAAAACAGTGAATGTTCACTTTCTGTTTTAATATCAAAAATTTATTTTTAATATAAAAATGTATTGAACTGCTGGGTTTTAAATAGTAATATTAAGTATATGTGTACAATAAAAATATACCTTAATCATAACATCTACGTATTTATGAGGAAATTTTTGTATGAAGATGCATGTTTTACTGTACTATAAAACAAAAGACTAATCAGTATTATTGAAGATGAATAGTTTATTATTTTAATAGGGCAATAAATCTTTAGATCAAAAAATTTTAAGAGAAATCAAAAGGAAGTTCACATATGAAGAAAGAAGTAAGTTGCTTTTCATGAAAAGATGATGATTACATGATTTTTTTTTTATTATCTAGAAACCGTGCCTGCATTGGACAAATTAAAGAATATGTTTCAAGCCATCATTTCAGCGAATTTGATCATACAATAATTTTTTCATTCTATTTTCTTAAAAATACAAAATATAATGTTTAAACTCATGTGTTCTTATCAAAAAGTGATTTATTACAGTAATTTATTTCTCTTTCTAAACTTGTAAGAATATTTTCAAATTATCTTACATATTTATAAAATATCAGAAAAATTGTATTTTATACAAAATATTGAAAATTTAAATTATTTTTGCTTTATTAAGTCATATTTCTTAAATTTATCTATATCCATATATATATATATATATATATATATATATATATATATATATATATAATATGGAATTTAATAGATTAATTCTGACTGCCACTAATATTCCCGATAATTTCTATTTATGGTAGATCCTATAAAGCTACGAAAATAATTTAACTTGTTACAGTTTTTCTCATGTTTTTTTATAAACATTTTTGAGGTTTACCTTATTACAAACATAACATTTTACAATGTAACAGAAGACATGTATATCTGCATAATTTAGTTTTCTGAAGTAAAATTCAGGTAGATATCTTCTTGTACCTAAAACGGATACAAAATGACCAAGAAAAATAATTTTAAGTAGTCTGAAAGCAGATTTCTGAGAATTAATAATAAAGCTGAATTAATAAGAAAAGCATAGAAAAACAGTATACAGCTTGTTTGACTTCTTTCATGTAATAAACTCATGCATTGAAACTGAGAGGAAGACATTAAACAGAGTGTACTGACA
This sequence comes from Argiope bruennichi, assembly GCF_947563725.1. Taxonomy (NCBI): domain Eukaryota; kingdom Metazoa; phylum Arthropoda; class Arachnida; order Araneae; family Araneidae; genus Argiope; species Argiope bruennichi. The sequence continues at coordinate 78,874,530 of NC_079158.1, forward strand.
ACTATTAATTTGAAGAAATTTCGTTCAAATTCGGTCGATCTGCAGATTTTAATATAGAAAAGTAATTAATAAAAATTTAATCAAAGATGAAGTTTATGAATTTATAAAATTAATTTCTAATAGTCACTTCAAATTAAAACTGGTAAAATCAAGTAAAATAGAAAACATTTGGGGAATATAGAAGATAAATATTTATATATTATAAGAAAAATATTTAATATAAAAATATTAATATTTAAATATTTTCCGCTGTTCATATTAGCCACATAACGAGGCGCTGCAAAATGAGGTTGATTGCAAAAGACTTAAAGTTCGTATTCAAGTACTTAAACTGTTCGGAACTATCTTGTTCCTGTCCAAGTAACTGATGAGGAGGTTTTAAAATGATTTAAAATCTCTCATTAAAATAAAATGGAAGTCTGAATGCAGAGTGAAAAATGTTGATAATAAGGATAAAAAAAAATCAGAACAAGGAGAATCTTCAAAATTTGCATCATATTATCTTTGTTGTAAACCAATGTTAATATATAACATCCCAAGAGCAAAGTACCTTATGAAAATATTGGGAATATATATGTTCCATATTATTATGATGATTCCTGGACAAAATTAATTCTTTTTGGGCATAATTTTTTCTAAGATAATTAAATGGTTTGGTTATATTCCGATAGTATTCAGTTCTAAATTCCTTTGTAACTGTGGGAAGCATGTCGCATTATAATATTCATATTTTACTATTAAAACAACGGAAGAAGAACTCAATTTATTTGCTGAATCGAAAATTGTAAGGGAAGATTTCAGCAATTTGTCCAGCAGCAAAATCCATTTAAAAAAATGTTTAATTCAGTTTTGAAAGCATAAAAACATCTAAATAAAATAAAAGATCACTTTTCTTGCCTGTTTAATCCATGATAAATTGCTTTAAAATCGTATTTAACATTGAAGCTCATCTACTAAATGTTAACCGGAATAATGAGTGATAAGATGGTCTCACATAAGCAAATTTTTCTATATGCTTCATTTCTCTTTCTTAGTGAGAAAGATCTCTCTGACTAATTAACCTCTCAATACCATTCTTACTTTCATGGATAAAGTGAGGAGTTCAATTTCAATTAAAGTATTTATCTGAAATCTAATGATTTATTGTTTAAATGCGAAAGGCGTTCTTTTGAAAATTTTAATAAAAAAGTATTGATACAACATTCAATACAGAAATAAGAGGTATTTTTTTATAAATACAATATTTATTAAAAATAATATAAAACTATACGACAGTATAATATTCGTAATGTTTTGCATATGTTATATATATAAATGAAAAATATTCATGTGTTATTATTTGAATAGCTAAATATCAAAACCCACCAAAGGCTTTATCGAGTTTCATTAAATAAATTGAAAAAAAAAAATGTATCTGCGATGCAAAATCCTCCTTTTATATTTTACCAACATAACAAATTATAATATATTTAATAGCTTATTTCTTCATTGTATCATACTTTTTTGGGAAATGTACAAAAAAGCGATCCTATAAGCCATTAATCTTCAGAATACGTTTAATGTAAATTATTTTGTGGATTTTTGCCTCTTATGTAATTTCGAAAAGAAAATAGCAACCTGCTTTGGGATATTAAATTTTTTTTCTATTACATGTGTTAGAAAGCAAAAAAAAAAAGTAATTTAAATAAAAGTAATTAAATAAATTCCCAATATAGAAGAAAAAAATAGGAATTATATGATCAAAAATTACTAAAAAAGTTAAACTGCCATTCAATATCAAAAAATTTTCCCTATCCTACCATTTATGAATAGCCCCCAGAAAGCGTGACTGCCAAAATTTCGTTCAAGAAATCATTTGAGCATATCAGCTCAAAGTCAGGATGAACTCAAAAGCGCTACCCATTCGCGTGAAAACAGACAGGTCATGTAATACCGCGAGCATTTCCTGCTCTTTCCACGATCCCACTTTTCCACATTAATCCTTATATTCAATAACTTTCGACCCCAATACCGAGCAAGCGTTTCAGGCTATGTATCCAAAATCCATGCGATGGAATGTTGCCTGTCTAGTTCAGTGAGATGGTGAAAATCGTTTCCATGCTTAGCAACGTGGAAATTTCTTCTCCGCAGATCTTCCCTGTCTGGAAGCTTCTACCCTGGCATTTCATTTTTGTTGATTTTTGTGAAAAGTATGAAACTGTTGGAAGGCGGGAGCTTTTTGATATTTTCTTTATCAACATCGCGTTTCGGAGGAAATATCTTCTTTTGTTATGCATTTTGGTGGAGATAATGGATTTGCTCTTTGAGCCGTGACGTGCACTTTATTAATATGGTAATAACTCACTTTTTTCTGAGGAGTCTTTAAGAGTCTGTGAAGGAGTTATTTTGAAAATAATAGCTGTTTTGTGTACTGACCCACATGTATGATGACTTCGAATTGTTTAGTATTTTGAATCTTGATGATGCTTAGTATTTTGAATCTTGATAATGCCTAGTACTTGATGCTTAGTATTTGAAGTATGGAGTAAATTGTAGTTTATGAATATATGAATTTATAAAATATTATAATAATAATAATAATCTGCTCAACAGAGTAATCTGTTCAACAAAAGAGGCTCGTATTTGTGTTGTCCATTAACTGTATATGAAATTCAGCAAAACAGATTGCAGGAGAACTCCTTTTATTATGACGAAATAAACTGTTTTAAGGGTGCAGTAAATATAAAATAAAATTCACAGAATAGTGATATTTTAAAATCTACAATCAACAAAATATTAAAATTTTATATAAGAAAACAAAATTTTATGTAATTAGTTTTTTGTGTAGTTCGTAATTTTGTGTAATTAATCTAAATTTTGTTTCCAATTATAGCATTTAAGAGTATAATCATGCAACAATTCTGCTGTAAGAAGTCATTGCAGTCGTAATAATATATCATCCCATCTGCAAATATATAGTTTAAATTTACTTTAAGTTTCAGAATTATTTTATTGAAGTTTACATACATACATCATATTTTTACAAGTATATCCTTAAAAATCAAATGTATCAGGCAATTATATTATAGATGTATTCCATATGAAAATTCATCTATGAAATACATGTTTTAGAAACTTTTCTATCATCTGTTATGTGACGATTGTATCAATTAAAATTTATATATCGTGGTTGTATTAGTTGCAAACTTTTTCCCGAATCTCTAATTGTTTAGAATCATATTTATTTTTAAAAAGCATTATTCTTAGTATGAAGTTTCTCAATTATCTTATATTGAATCATAGAGATCTTTAATAAAAATTTCTTTATTTTTTGTCTTATATGATCTTATTTCTTCTTTATTTGAAATAATTTTTAGAAAATATATTTCTCAATCTAACTATTTTATTCTTCCTAAAATGTAACAGTAGATTTAATTTAAATCTTATTTTTGAAATATTTTCTACATATTAATGCAAAATCTTTTTTGAGAGAACTATTCGATTTTGTGCATGATAAAAATAAATTAGAAAATAAATTGCCATCAATTTGATTATAACTCCAATTAACATTTCCTAAGGATATTAATTACTCTAGTCTTGTTAAACAATTCTTCTCTAAAGGTAAATTCTAAATTAAATAAGAAAGCGCTTATTAAACAATTAAGCAAAGTAACCGAAGTTTAAATTCAAATTTACTGACCTTCACTTTGAGAACAAATTTTCTAAACTTTATTTTAAAGTTAATAATTAATTATCTACAATTCATTCTTTCCAGTTGTGCAAAGAGTATTCTAAATACAATAATTAAATTTTAGCAAAAGAGAATGAATGCATTTCAATAATTTCTTTCACGGTAATTAAAAAGTTTTCGGTAATGATACTGTCCTTAACTATATATGATGACTAAAAGTTGGTGCTAGTTATTGCTTTTGAGTCATATTAACTAAAATTGCTATTTTATTATAGATTAAAAATGTTTATAAGTTTGCTAATCAAAAAGATTATTGATTTAATTGAAAAGATAACATATAAGAACATTCTTCTAATTTAGTTATTTTAATTATTTTCTTAATGCTTATTACTAAGTTATTGCTGCAATCAAAATGCCAATTAATATGTCTCAAAACCTAATAAATTGTTGCAGACGCTTATAGACAATGTGTTTTAATACTTCGGAAAATTCTAAATGGATTTAAAACGTTTTAATAAACTATTTTCAAAAGAAAATGTAACGTAATTGAATATTACAATTACTCAGTTATTTTTTTAATTTTAATATATCTCAGAAACTAATAAATAATTGCATGCACATATAGAAGATGTGTTTTATTACTTTGACAAATAATAATAGATTTGAAATTATAATAAATTTGAAATTTTAAGTAAATAAACTATTTTCTAAAGAAAATTTAAAATAATCAAATACAATATTTAACAGACTTAGTTAGTAGTATATAAGTAGCTCATTGATATTTTTTGTTTATCATTACTTATAAGTGTTATTAGGTGATTGACGTACATTTATAAAAAAATACTCCGCCTTTGATGACCAACTCATTCTGGAGGAATATTAGTAATATGTATTTTAATTAAATCTTCAATGCTTAGTTTATTTCACTTATTCCTCCACAAAAGTAAAATTAGGCTTTAAAACTTGATAGATGGAAGTCGTTATTCTATTACCTTTAAAACTATTCTGATTATTGTGTAAATGAGTATTTCTAAAAGAGTAGAGACTCATAACATGATATTTACATTATAAATTTGCAATTCCATTTTCTGGTACCTCTATTAATCATAAAAATTATGCTGATATAAACTGAATTTCCCTCCTTAGCTTCAAATAACATTAGAAATTCTAACATTTAAAGTTCAAAATTCATTGCAATAATGAAATATATTGTTATAAATAATGCCCAAAATATTTTAAAATATTGCCAATATTCAGAAAAAAAATGTGAAGCAAAAAATATGTCATTAAAGGAACAACTTTTAAAATTTTAAAATAATATAAAAATAAGTTTCGCCTGTAATATTTGAAAGAGTTATAATTTAAGTATGTTAAAATGCCAAGTAAAAATATTAATAATTTTATTTTTAATATAAGTTTGCAAAACTTACTCTTAAGAGCGCCAAAATTTTATATGTGTCAAGTTTGATAGCCCTAGGTCAAATCGTATGTTCTGTAGAATCATATGTTCTGTAGAAGAACCAAAAATTATTTTCTTTTATAATCTATAGAAATTATTTTCATTTTAACGCCACGGCTTTCTAAATAAAATAAGGTTTGCACTGTATAATTTCCCTTCTATTAATTAATTATTTAAAAAGTAATAAAATATTATTGTAATGTAGCCAAGTCATATTTCTTTTTCTTTTTTAGGTTACATCTTGCATTACAGAGAGGACAAAGGCGAATGGTCAGAGCATCGGCTACCACCGGACATTACTAATCACGTCCTGCAGCCTCTCAGATGCGGGACTAGATATCAGGTTCAGATCACTAGTTTCAATAAAGCGGGCGAAGGTGAACCGTCTGACGCAATACAAGTTAAGACTGAAGGCACAGGTATGCTGGCGTTCGCTGATGGTTTGACAAACATTTCAAACTCATTCTGCTGATAGCGGATATCTTGATAGCTAATGCCTCAAAATGTAAGGGATAAGAGGAAATTAGTGTATTCGCAGGTAATCAATTGGCTTTCTAAAGCAAGCAAATGATTACAAAATGTATTGAGTGGATTGCAAATGGGAGGATTGCTTTCGTGGATTCAAATGGTTTCACTATTTATAGATTATATTGAGAAGACTATTAAATAGCAAAGAATAAATAAAAATCTTAGGCAATAAAAAAATACCATATTATATTTATGTCATGAATATAATATGGAATTAAAATTCCATATTAATAGTGTCGAAATTTTTCGAAGTTTTAATATTATGGGTTAATATTATCAATAAAAAAATCAAATATTGAAATCAACATAAATCTATTTTGATGTTATTTTGATATTTAGATTAGATTTATATCGATACTTTTGATTGAATTATATTTTTACTTGAATGAAAATAAATCTTATGATAACTCAGATATGAAAATGTTTATGGATAATATTTGTTACATTTTAAATAACAAATTCTTCTGTATGGTACTGTACAGAAGAATTTGTTTTATTTCACAGTTCTTTGAAAGCGTTCATTGGCAACAAAAATTCCAAGAATTGGAACTTATTTTAGATTACTTATTTTTGATTCTTGCACAGGATTTGTAATAACTTTCTTGCTTTTCAAAAAATAATTAGCAAAACATTTAAAATAACAACATTGTTTTCGTTTAAAACACTTACTGTATTTTAAAAGGCAGTTTTAAACGGCGTTTATTTCTGAAGATTATTCTAATCTTTTTGATTTTTATTTAAACTGAAATTTACACTTTTTTTAGTATTTATTCAATATAGTGATATTTTTATTCAATATGATTTCATTTATCAGTTGATCAATGTTTTAAAATATTCAAAGAAACCAGAAAGAAAAAAACAAAACTAACAATTTAAAGAATATAGAAACTTTGTCCTCTGATATAATTCATATTGAAAGTTATCTTTCATCATTATTGTTGAATAGATACAAAATGTAGTAATAGAAACTAGAAAATATATTAAAAATGTAATAATTCAAATTTTAGTCTATAATTAAAAAATTACTACAAATTAGAAATTTATATCCTTGAAACAATATGGCTTAGACAAGTAAACACTGAACAATGAGAAACAAAAATGAAGAAATTTAACAAACAATATTGATTAAATTATTTCTGAAAATTAATTTTGTTTCTGATTATCTGCATTCAGTTTGAAATTGTTGACAGTAAATTTTAATGTTATTAAAGTTTTAATTTGACGTTCATTGAATGCTTGTCGATTCCGTAATTTTTTTTGTCACACTTCAATTAATTATAAATTTAAGCGAGAGAGTGTATATTTAGATGACAGATGCTGCGAGGTAACTTTTAACCAGTTAATCAGAACTTTGTTTCAAGATAAAAGAATCTGTTTTGTTTGGAACTTTCGTTTTACTTATTTTTGAGTTATGTCAATTTTTTTGACTAAAATATTTTCCTTTTTTACTACGATATCTGTCTTTGCGGTCGTCGTTAATGGATTGAGGGAAAATACAGAAATGTTTTTCGATGGCTAAAAAAGAAAATTGTTTTATGGTCTTTTATTTTTATTTCATTTCATTTATTTTATTTTCAATATTTGATTCTTTTCTACTCTTTAAAACGCTATGAAATAACATGTCAGTTTAATACATTTTTGTATAATTACTATTTCCTTTCTAGCAAGAAGAAAAGAGAATTTTTAAATTCTTAAAGAAACTAACAAATATTCTATAATTTAGCAATATGAAAAATGAGAGAAAGAATTATATACTTTACCTAATTAAGGAAAAGTAAAATTAAATATATACAAGCAAATAAATATGCAAGATTTTTTATTAGGATCTCAGTTAAAAATTACTGTTTAATACCTTTAAAACTATTTAACAGTTCTAATATACAAAGAATTTAAATACTAAATTATATCAGAGAAATAATACAATAATAAGAGGAAAAAAAATTGAATTTCCTAGATCTGTATGATAAGGCTTCGATTCATTATAAATAAATGAATATAAAATATTAAATAATGCATGTAAAAAATTGAAAAAAAATATATAAATTTTTATCTTCCATTCAAAACAGCAAGAGCATTTAATAATAAATAAAAATCATTTTATAATAAATGCTGCTTACAGATTTTAGAAGTATTATAAAACATACTTTTTTTTATTATTTATTGAATTATTGTTGAATATATATATATATATATATATATATATATATATATATATATATATATATATATATATATATATATATATATATATATTCAAATCCAACCTTCAATTGAATAACGAAAATTTAATCTAATAATTCAAAAAGAAAGAAATGTTTCAGAAAGTGACGATTGAACTAAATAAATTACATCTAATAATCTTTTTTTTTTCAATTTAGCACACTATTTTAAAATAGTTACAACATTTTTAATTAAAACTCTATATTTTTTTTATTGTCTTTCAAGTAATTGATTACTTTCATTTGCAATAATTAGTTCTGTATTCAAAGAATACATTATTTTCAATTTAAACACCATTCCTCTTTTAATTAAGGAATTCCTTTTTATGAGCACGTATTTTACAAAGTAAAAGGGAAGCTATTTTAAATTAATAATCAAAATATCAGCAAAAGCTTTTAAATATTCTGAGAAATAATAGAAAATGCCTTTATCTAATGAATAGAAATCAGCCATACAATAGATATTTCTTTAAATTTAAAACAGCTAGTAGTTAATTACATTATTTTTAATAAAACAAATATAAATCAGGTGCAGCGAAATATTTCAATACGCTTTCGTAAGCAAATACTTTTTTTTTCTAAGAAGATAAAGTAAATAGATTTTACTAATCTTTTTTTAAATATAAATGAAAGCAGTTTTCTCCATGAGTAATGCTCTTTTTTTATTCATTATTGCATTTACCATCTATTGTGTTTTGTGTCTTATTTGAAAGACTATTTAAGTCGATATTCCTTTCAAAATAATGATGTTTTTACAAAATTAAAAAAATAATGATTGTTTCAAAGAATCATTTAAAATGGCATAAAAGTTAACTAAAGGAAGAACGAAGTTTAAATATTATAAATAAAATAGAAAATTGTGGCACAGAGCTTTCAATTTTATTATAATTCAGATAAATGCTTTGTTACCGAAATAAATATTTTTATTACTTTATAACATAGAGTATTTTGGAGCTTTCTGTTGAACTGCGCATAAAAATCATTTGATTATTTATCATCCCGAAATCAATACATTGCTACAACATGTGCATGAAATCCCTTTATGACTTTGTATTTTTTTACTTGCATTCTACACGAAATATATGCTATTTCACCGCTGTAAAGTTAGAAGAGACATAAAAACAGGATTCATTACGAAAAAAACCCAATTTTCTATGGAACCAATGTTTAGAAGAATATCTAAAAAAATAAAGTGATAAGATTTCTACTTTCAAACCCTAGTACAAATTAAGTTTTCTTATGTGTAGAAAATTCTATATTATCAAATAATGGGCTCATAGTTCCACAATGAATTCTGATGCAGTATTCTTTTAGCTATTTTTAGTTTGCACATTTTACATATTTTCTTTTATTTCATTACTAAAAAGTGAGATGCGTAAAGGCACTGTTAAATGTACGGTAAAGTTTGTTGTTGGAAGCGATGTTAGCTAAATCTAACAAGTGTGATGTTATTGCAACCCTTTATCCAAATACAAATTTAAAATATAATATACCTACATCCCAGGTAACATAATATATTGTACAATATTATATCTTTTACTATTTATCAATATTGTAAAATAGACAGAAATGCGTTTAATATTGTACAATACAAGTGTGCTGTTATGGCAATAGATATTTTTTGGGCATCATATATTTTTCATATAATACCCATTATTTTGCCGTTAATATTTATGTATAAAATATCTCATTTTATTTATCTCAGTTAATATTTATACAAAATATCTCAAAACTCTAAAACAATGAATTACTTAAAATAAAAAAACTATTAAAACAACATCAGTTTGCTGCTTTTTTATTATTAAAAAATAAAGAGCATGCGGTTTATTTTTTAAATGCGTCATTTAATATTTGTTTTCTTATTTTATTTAAACATTCTATAATGGGATCCTGCCTGCCTGGAAAAACCTCTTGATTCTTTTATCTAAGTTTCACTGATTTTTCTTAATATAATAACGTATTCTTATCTGTTAATTTCTACAGATATTGAATAATAAATAGAGTACAAAGCTGACAATTAACATATATTTATGCTGTGTATTATCCTCTTATGTTTCTCGAATACTAATGGAACATAGAATGTTTATTCTTATAATTAAAATGTTTATTTATAAGGCTGTTATTTATTATGAATGTTTATTCATATTTATATGATTTATTATACGTATAATTTTGAAAAGTATTATTAAAATATATGAATAAGAATTTATATACATTGCCATATACACTGTGTAAAAAAGCAGGACACTATATTTAAAATTAAAAAAAAAATATGAATATTTTTTATTTTTTATTTTTACTGCAATTATTTTTAAAGAATTATTTTTTAGATCAATAAAGGAAAAAAAAATATTAGTATCATTACCATGCTATTCAAAAATAAAGTATAAATTACAAGAAAAATGTTTTGTTTTTTCATATAAAGCCGTGTAAAAAAAGTAGAAGAACAGTTATAAAAATAACAAAATATAAACTGTTTTAGTAAGGAATACTCGTTCCATTAGCTTTTATTACTTCGAATATTCTGTTTGGAAATTAATCATACAAAGATTGGATTTCTGTTTGACAAAAAATATTCCATGAGGTATTTAATGCCATTCGAAGCTCAGAGAGTGATTCAAACTGTTTCCCACCAGCATATACTTCCACCAGCATTGCCTAGATATTTTCTACTATATTCAGAATAATCGGGACCTTTAGTTGGCCATGGTAAAACTCGCTAATTATTTGCACCGAACCAATTTTTAACTCCATTGGCTGTATGGATTGAAACTCCATCTTGTTGAAACATCCTATGTTCTCCTATTAATTTAGAGTCATGAAGAAGAAGATCAGAATTCAGAACATTAATGTAGTCTGTATTCTTCTGTCTACCATTGAAAAAGACCACACTTGTTCTTCCTCCATAACAACTGCTAACCAGATCATCAAACTTCCTTCTCCCGTTTGTCTAGTTGAATAATATTGTTCTGCATTCTTCAGAAAATGCCAGTAGTATTGATAATCGTCTGGACTATCTAAATTAAACTTTCTTTCATCTGAAAATATCACAGAAGTCCATTCTGTGGTCCATGACATGTGTTCCTTAGCCCGAGACAAACGATTATTAATATGTGTTTGTTTCCACTTTAGATAGTGCCTCCGTTTATTGAAAACGAATATTTTGGACATTTGGCCGTAGTTGTATACAGTTTGCTTCGACACATGAATAAATCCTGCTTGATTTCGAGCTTTTTCAACACTTTTTTACCTCTACTCTTTTTAAGCTCATGAGCAAATTTTCTTTCACCAAGAGAAATTAACATTTTAGGTCTATTACTCGTTTTTCTTATTCCGTTTCTGTTTGGATTTTTAATAAAGTTAGAATCTGTTTATTGGGACTACGAGCTATCTTTCTAATACATTTACCTTCATTTTCATATGCAGCAATTTGACCCTTTTGAAAATCATTTAAGGATATACCACAAGGCAATCTAAAATTATTGCACCAGATAAATTTTTAACAAAATACGTTTTCCTGAGAAAAACAGTTTAAAAAAGAGTATACTTTCTCTTCTACTCTCGCACATTTCACCAAATAAAAATACATAATAGGTTACCTTATACTTATTTTACATATTGTAAATCATATATTCTCGTCTTTCTAAATTAAAAAAGTGGTAGCTATTTCATTTTTACATGAAAATATAGAAATCATTGTTAAATAAAGTCTACATAATAATCTATTAACCAGAATAAAAATATAAAAAAATTACAGAAAACGACTGTCATTCTACTTTTTTTACGCAGTGTAAATCATGCATCTGTTGTTTATGCATATGTTTATTATAATTATATAATTAATAATAAACATCATAATGAATGTTTATTCATAAGGTTATGAATAAAGTTGAAGTTTTCAAGTTTTATTCATATGAAAGTGATGAAGTTTTATTCATATTTTTCAAATAATTATAATTTTTTTCTAATGTATGTATAATTATTAATATAATAATACATAAATTTGACGGGTATTTAGAACAGTTCTGACCAAATCACGATATATGACAACATTTTTGATATCAAGACACTTACCAAGTTTTTATTTATATAACTGGTTGAGCTATGAGTTATCTCGGTAATTCACAGGAAGACAGTCAGTCAATTGCAGATCTTGTCCAAAATTTTAAAAAACAACTATCCGGGAAAAAAATTCTAGAAGCCAAATTTCGTTCATCTAGAGCAGAGACTTTTTATGTTCTCATACACGTTGACAGAATATTTACGGGACAAATTCTATTAGCATTTTGATAGAAGTGTAAGCCTTTGGTATAACAACCTTACACAACTTTTACCATTTATATCTTAGTTTTTTTGGGTAATCATGTCCACATGTAAATGACAGCCCCTAATAAACCATATAGCAGGCCCATATGGTACAATCGTATAAACCCATACAACAAAAAACCCCAAAATTATTTCGGTGGACTCGGGAACTGTTCAAATCAGATGATTCATCAAAATGATGTTTTGAAAATTACAATACTTTCTCTTATATTTATTCATACAAATTCGTTTTTTTTAAAAAAAGAGCAAAAAAGAATGCTCAAAATTAATATGTAATTTAATGATTTCATTTAAAGGTAGTTTGATTTCAGCAATTGTAGTTTTTATATTGTTTTTAATTGTTACATTTTAGCTTCTAAAAAGAAGTCATAGTCTTTCAGAATGTTCACATTAAATGTCAGTGTATAGAAAAAAGATATCATACGTGCAAAAAAAGTAATTGAAGGCATGGGATTGTAGGAATCCTTTATTACTCAATATTTCCACTAAAAATGATGTTTTGACTATTACTACAGTTTCATTTTTCTAAGAAAAAGAAAAAAAGCATAAAAAAATTGTGTCTGTATTGAATTTATTTCATTCGAAAATAAATTAGTTTTAATAATTGTTTACTTGTAGGTTAATTGTCTTTTTATAGTTTGATTGGATTTTCGCAATAAATTTGAATATATTTTAAGGGAGAAAAAACTTGAAATTCCATTACATTAATAATTAAGTATATAGAATTAAAATATTTGAAATATTTTATATTTCCGTTTCAATAAATTATTTAATTAGCACATACATTATGAAAGCTATTAGCAGATTTAATTTGTAAACAAACAGGTTTCTACTAATTACTTAATTCAATTTTGTAGCCCCTGTTGCTCCAGATAAGCATTCCTTTCTTATTATCAATTCAACTTTCGTCACTCTACGTCTGGACGCTTGGCACAGCGGCGGATGTCCGATATCTTACTTCGAAGTCAAGTACAAACTTTTGTCCGAAGCTGAGTGGTTCTTAGTCTCCAATAATGTTCTTCCAGAAACTGGAAAATTGCTTCTTTCCGAACTAACTCCAGGAACTTGGTACAACCTTATGATATCAGCCCAGAATGATGCAGGAGCCACTGATGCTGAATTCGTCTTCGCTACATTGACTTTATTTGGAGGTAGGTTTGTTTCAAAAATTGTTCTGACTTCATATTGCTTTTCTCCTTTCGTTTGAGCCACTGCAAGGAGATTATGTCCTTACTGAATACAATTTTCAAGGTCAAGAACAATACTTTTCTGATGAAAGTGTAAAAAGAATTTTAATTGGTTATTTCCCCAAATATGAGCATATATTTTAAATTATGAATTAAATGGGGATGTAGCACATATACACAAGCAAAAATAGGCTATTATTCATTTTCTAAAATAAATAATAAATTTTTGCTATATTTACTCATTTGCTAATCGTCTTTTACGATAGGTGATTCGTCAGAGATAAAGGTTTCACTTCATTTCAATTTAATCATATATATATAGATTCATCTCCCTGATTCAATCAAATTTTTAGACACTAAAGCCGTGCAAATTAATTTTCTTCCATAAATTCTGCTCTCTGTTTAAACGAACCTAATTAGTGACAACCAACTCCATAACATGGCAGAATTATTAAAAACATAAATGTGGAATTCGTCTAAGTTTTATAGCGTTTCAACTTTATTTACATTTGTATATCATTTATTTTAACATTTTACATTGTCTAACTTTATTATAAACATTTTAACTTTATTATTTATTTGTCTAATACAATAAATATATACTAAAAAGAATCTGCTCTAGCTCACAATAATGAAAGAAAAATGTGTGATTCAAAATCTGATGAACGAATTATAAATGGTTTAAATTTCAAGCAAACAATGTAATCTATTGTTGGAAATTAGGCAAAAAAAATTAATTTAAAAATATGCAAAGCACATAAAAAATTGCTACGAATATTAAATTGCTATAATTTAAAAAAACAATTTTAAAATTTTGGAACGGCGTAACATTTAGTTTTGTACAATAATATTTGAAGTGGTAATATGCCAAAATTTAGATTGATATTTAAGAAAATGAAATTCTGAATAAAATTGCAAAAATTTGCTTCTTGTTTCATATTTCAATTTTCAAAAATATATATTGTCAAATTTGGTAGCCTTAGTCCAAAATTTCTGGTCTGTAGTTTCAACATACACACAAATTATTCTTTATTAGAGTAGATATTTTTAGAAAAAAATGATCTAAAATGTTACAACTGCAATCACCAATGTTAAATGCAAAATTACTTCAATAGTCTTACAGCAATGTTACTTACTTTCTAGAGGAAATAAACCAGTTTTTTATTTTTATGCCGATATTCAAAATTTTTCAACATATTTTTTTAATTAAAATTTTGTGAATATATTTTTATTATCTCAACAAGATTAAAATTACTTATTACAAATATCAGGAAATAGCGTTATTTTAGAATATTTTTCTTTACACATACTATCAGTTTCTAAGTGACAATTCTTAACTTATATATAAAAGTATAATAAAATATAAAAGTATTTATATATAAAAGTATTTATAAAAGCTATTTTCATATATTCGTGCCAGACTACATATTCTTCGAAGATTTTGAAATTACAGTGATATATTTTGTAGGATATGCATTATAGATACATGAAAATTTAAAATATTTTATCCTTAATACTCATTGTCTTTCTGTACAAAATAAATTTGTATGTTTTTACTAAAACGTAACTCCGGCCATAACTATAAAATAAGTTTCAATAATCTGAATATAAAAAAAAGTGATTGATAAAATTATTAAAAGATGAATAGATATTTGAATATCCTTACCATCGATGATATGTTGATGAACACTTTAGAATCATTCTTACATTTTTGAATGAATTTACCTAAAAATTAAAAAAAAAAGTAAAATACCCTGGACATTTATTCGTATTTGTCATCTCAGTTTGTCTGTTACGGTTATCATTATTTCGAGATTGGGTGAAAAATTTCATGGTGCACTTAAATCGACTTTTATTCCTTTAGGTATTTTAGTACTTTTAAATTAGAAGATTGAATATGTTCTCAGAATAAGAAAGGAATAGTCTACTTTAATTACTTAATTAAATCAACCAATAGATTTATGAGTTTTAGTAAATATCATCATACTTGAAAAAACTGTAGAAATCCGTTACCTAAAATTGAAAATTTGATGTAGAAGAAGTACTCTACAAAAATATTACTTTTGAGGATTTAAAATTATTTTGAGATGGTAATGAAAATGGGCAGAACATAATAAGTATTTTATATTAATACAAATAACAGATTTAATAAATTAATAAAAGCATTGAAAGCATTTTAAAGAATGTATTTCAAACGAATAAATATGCAAGCTTTGTGCGAAATTAGCTAAATGCAGAAAATGCCGTAAATTGTGAAAAATGAATGCTGTTTTTTTAATATTATGCATATATAGCATTTGACAAATTACTTATAAAGATTCCCTTTAAAAAAATAAAAAGAATTATTGATATTTAAAGCTATTTTTACAACTTGAATGTCCCTTTGTCTTCACTCCTACAGACACCATACTGTCTTTGCTTTCTTTCAGTTTACTTCGATCTCAATTTAAATTATTACTACTTTCAGGATTACCCTCAATTGAGTCAATGTGACTTTCAGAATAATCAATACTGCTTCACTAAAATTACCTCAGCCATTAATCACTCAACCGTCTTTAATATCAGCTCAAATTTCGCTTCAAATATTTACATAATCCCTCTTATTATCGCAGATCGTTGAAGTAATTAAACTGGTGAGGCCGAAGTTTTAAAACCTTTGTACACTTAGGGTAAAGTATACCTTTAGTTTTCATGATAAGGATCATTGGCAATGGCACGTGGGAAAATATGGAGTAAATTAGGTATCATATAATCTCAAAATTATCACTCTTTTTGGAGTTAGGAAAAAGGAATACAATATGCACTTAAGCATTCAGTACTAAAAGCCAGTGCATCAAAATGGGCATTGTTGTTTGCTGGCTGTACATCATCGGCCTCATTTTAACTAGATGAGATGGAAGTTTCTTTGTAAAGATAAATCTCTGAAAAGAGTAAAAGATAAATATTTATATATTATTTATAATGATACATAACTGACTGAGAAAATACACATCTTTTTGCAAAATTATTATTGTAAAGTTTTTAAAGGATAATTTTTAATAGTTTCCTCGAAGAATATGAATGGGAACATATCACATTATTCTAACTAATTCCTTTTACCAGCATTAAAAAGTGAATCATCCGAAAAAAGGTGTTCTCTATTATAGGGTAGTGAACATTCTATTGATAAATTTTTAGTTGTGGATAAAAAAAAATATTTATTAATTTGTATATGACAAATTAAGTTTAAATAAAATTTCTGATTAGTTTTTTTTTTTTTTTTTCATTCTGAATGTCTAAAGCACAATGCAAAGATGCAAGCGTTGAACAGTACTGTTCTAATTAGGTAATAAATATTACATCAAAGACTAAAGTGTAATAACGTTAGGATAACAAATATATAAGGCAATTTCGTTTTAGGAAATTAAGCCAACTGTAGTAAAAAAATAAATGTATACTTATCAATATTATTCCACCGTCACTACTTTATTATTCTAGAAGGTATCAATAAGTTACGCCATAATGTTGAAAACAATATTAAAAATGCAGTGTATGACAATAAAAAATATATATATAAAAATTTAGCCAATGTATTCTTTTCGTCATAACTGCATTCATGTTAGTGCATTTGCCCTATATTATTAATGTGCCCAGAACTCCGTATTAATTACGGTTTACCGTATCAGTTTTATCTCATATGAATTATTAATTCATTCGTAATCGAGTTATAGATCAATTTCTACAAAATTACTAGAACAAATTAATAAAAATTTCCTGAAATAGTCTTTGCCCAAAAAATTTAACAAACTTCCATATCGAGTGTGAGTGTCAGATATAACAGGTTTCTTCCTCTTTTTCCCAAATATCCCTAAGCGTAGTCAAATTTGTCATTTCAATTTAAATATATAAAAATAAAAATGGCTTAATTTATAGAAATGTTCATTGGTTGTAAATATTTAATGCATTTAACGTTGGCAAGAAAATGCACTTTAAAGAATTCTGACATTTCTTTGAATATTTAATACATATGTAATGCGTAGATATTTACATATTTGATAGCGTAGATATTTGAAAAATCATATATATGTCTGTTTAAATACAAATCCCCAATTAGTTTTCTTCGCTATCCCTTAAATTATAGATGTCTCATAACCTTTCACGTTTCGAATTTCCATATATTAATTAATAATGACCTAGAAAATGCGTGTGCATCAAGGGTGCGTGTTTATATTCAAACATGTTTAACTATATGCATGCATGTGTTTTGGCGCCGTTCAAATCAGGTTGTCCAAACAAGAGTTATCAATTTTGGCACATATAGCCTTTAAAGAGCAGGGCCTTTTTTTTACCTAGAAGCGAATTTTTAATTTTAAATTCTAATCAAATAAAAAAATAAAATAAATTCTTATGTTTTTCCCCAACATCTTCCAATGTATGATTGCAAAAAAAAAAAGCAATTTTAATACCATTTTAAAATTTTAAAAAATACATTTTTGTGCATTTTCGAATAGTATGATTGCAAAAAATAACAATTATAATATCATTTTAAAATTAAAAAAAAAAACATTTTTGCCCTTTCAATTATTTTCAGACTTTTCCTTAAATTTTGATACTTTAAAAATATATTTAAAATATTTTTTTTAAATTAAATTTAATGGCTGCAATAAAAGTCAATCCTTTTTCCATTGCTTTATGGAAAATGGAACTCCGTGATTTTATTCCATAGTT
Source organism: Argiope bruennichi (assembly GCF_947563725.1). NCBI lineage: Eukaryota > Metazoa > Arthropoda > Arachnida > Araneae > Araneidae > Argiope > Argiope bruennichi. Next base: position 78,892,626 of record NC_079158.1, read on the forward strand.
AAAAAAATAGAAAAAGGGATTTTTTTTTTTTTTAGTTTCATGCGGAATTAGAAAGTGAAATCACAGAATCAAGAAAGGAAACGTGCAATTGAAGGATGGAATAATTAGTTAATTACGTTATTAATGGCATGTTGATAATTAGATGTAGCTACTTATCCAAGTATATAAAAAAACAGAATATATATTAAGTCTATTAAAAGAAGACCCCTTTAATGCCTGCCCCAATTTGATGCTACAAAATAAGGGATTTATTTTATTTTATTTATTTATTTTTTGTAGAAATAACGAATCTGGGATCATGCTTAAAAGCTTCAGTTGAAATTAAACACAATCAGTAGTGTCGGCAAACCGTTCGGTAACTAAAAGACATTGACCACCTAATAAATATGTGCATTATTATATAATGATGAAACAAAAACATTCAGGAATTATGTATATGTTTTTTTTAAAGACGCCGTAACTGCGCTTAACTAATTGCTTTTAATTTTCTTCAAAAAAAAAGGTTTGCCAGTTCAATTAAATTCAGACCAGACAAATTATTAAATTTTTGAAAGTATACATACATTGTCAAAGCATTAATAATCATTGTCTGTTTGTGCATTCAATCATATGCTAGAAACTGAAACATATTAGTATGCATTTTGTCTGAATCTAAAATAACTGTGGGATTGTAATTAAAATAACTTTTTTTGAAATAACCTTCTCAAGAGCTCTCTTTTCAGTTTAAATCATCGAACTCCTTGATCACCAGACATAAAGCATTTTTATTTCATATTTAAAGCGCATAAAACATTTTTATTATTTAGTTTAAGAGTTCCTGATCTCCTCTTAAAAATATGAATATATTAATTCCTATTATTCATGTAACACTTAAATGTATTAATATATAACAACATCAAACATTTCTAAAATATATTTATAAGAAAAATTCTTTCCATTAAGAAAATCCCACTTTTAGTCAGAAAGAACCTTTCGTGCCGTATCTAATGAATTCGAGTCATTCCAAAGGATAAGTCTAAATTTTTACCTGCACATGCAAATGCATTTCTATTTGCAATGCCAAAGATTTTATTTTCCGTCTGGAAAGTTTCCATCTGGCATGTTTCACATTATTTAATCTTCTCCGAGGTAAGATAAAGTCTTATGTAAATTAACTCGTTTGCGTAACTCTCATCCGAATAATTAAGAAGTTTTTTTTGTTTGCTTTTAACATCAGCGTCAACCATCAAGTAGCAAAGAAGATACTTTGAATAAAACTATAGTTTCACGTTGTGGAAAATTTTAACTTAAATATAACATTTGGGAGTAGTTTGACTTAATGCTTAAGTAAATAGTTTAAGAGGGTATTCGTGAAAAATAAAGTTCTACTTGCTTTCATGTTTTATTTGGCTCAAAATGTTAAACAGTTCAAATGTGGAGATAATGAAAATATTCACTAGATTTTTTTCCCCTTTAAAATGTAACGGTCTTATACATTTCACATTTATTTCGGTTCATCTTAAATGATATTTCCTTATAACTTAAATGCTGCCATGTTTCAAAATTAAAATGATTTGCCTTTGGTTTTTAATTTTCAAACTTTAAAAATAATTTTTCAACTAAGAAACTCAGATCAGTTATCTGAAAAAATTGAATTATCAATATCGAAATGCTTTATACATGCATATTAAAATAACTTCTCTCTACTAAGAACCACAAATCATTTAACCAAAAAGAAACAATTAAGCTATCAATATCGTAAAAGTGCATACATACACATTAAAAATAGTTTCTATCAAGTAAAAACCTCAAATTATTTATCCAAAAAATGACTACTTTTAAATTATCAATATCGAAAAGGTTTATAATTGCACATTAAATATAGCATTTCTCATCTAAGAACTTCAAATCATTCATCAGAATAAAAAACAATCAGTATTGAGTTATCAATATCGGAAAGGTTTATGCATAAGAATTTCACGGTCAATTGGGTATTTTTATTTGCTGTTTAAGGGAGTATGTTTATTTTTTTATATTAAAAATTCATTTGCCATATCATTTAAAATGGAAAACTATTTCTAATTATATGCATATTTTCTTTTTAAAAAATGTCAGTATAATAAAATGTTATTTATAAGCCTTAAAATGTGTGAAACGGGTTTGAATATTTCGCAATGTTTGTTTTTTTTTCATTTTAAATTAAACTTTAATATATTTAAAAAAATTTCAAAAAAATAATAAAATTATTAATTTCTAACATGTAACATTATTATTTAATCTGTTCTTACTTATGATATGCTGAAAGATTTAAAAAAAATATTTGTGTGCGAATATCCCATTTAAATAATATATATATATATATCTTCGTTCAAGGAATGTGTAAAATACTAATGGATTAGCAACATTTATGTATCATTTATAGCCGAAAACATAAAAAAAAATAACTTGTGATACATAAATCAGCGATAATTATCACAAATATTAATAAAATATATTCATGAAAATACTTTTGAGTAAGAAAGTATGGGGGCTTATTTTTTTAAATAAAAAAATAATTATTTGTGAGTTTTTAATTTTTCCGCAAAGACTTCTGAATTTTTTCTATAATAATAAATTTTGTTTTTAAACGGGTAAATGAGAAAAATTCTTATTTTAATGATGCCATTAAGTTATCATGCAATTTATAAACAGTTGTTAATTTTTTGAAAATATATTTTCATTATTTTTTGCATTTTTTTGAAATGAAATGAAATCCATTTTTATTGTTTCGCCAAATATTTAAAAAGTTAACATTTTGCTAATACTGAAAGCTAATAAAAATCATCAAAACATTTGCAATAAAAAATTTAGAAAGTAAAGTTACAGCACTCTAAAAAAGTTTGAAAATAAAGGATAGATTATCCAAACAATTACAGTGATGACAAGCGATTCGACTTTATTAGAATGACTCATGCGTACAGTAAATATAACAGGTACATGATTGTTTGTACTCTTCTGCGATCAATAAAGATAAATGTTTAAATAATTATACGCTAGGAAACATAGCTTACTTCACAAATTTATCTATTCTTCAAAAAATTTCAGACTTTCAAACAAAAAAAGCAAAACTTTTATCGATTATGGATTATCAAAAGAACATGGTCACATTTTATAGAAAGTATGGCACAAACGTTTTTCTTTGGATAAGAAAGTATTGAAAATAATTATGGTATTAATTTCGTTCTTTCAAATATATAATAAAATTACATTTAATTTATAAACATGCTGTATAGCATTTTAATGATAAGCTACATAACATACCATGCTGTATAGCTTATGATTAAGAATATTCTAATTACAAACTGACTAACAAGTCGAATGTCAACAAACGTTTTTGGCAATATCTTTACTTTTAAACACAGAAATTTTTCACCTTTTCTCTTCTTTCGAAGTAATTAAATTCATGTTTCAATATTTGCTTAAAACAACAAAATAAAGTATATAATTTTTTATAAACTATTTTTTTCTTGTTCCCTCCTTTAGTAATTAATCAATCTTTTCCTGTTTTTTCTTAATAATGAAAGAAAAATCACATTATTGACTCTATAATCTTACAGTTCTTTTTTTAAAATTTTAATAGTTTAATTTTAGTAATTTGTTCTAATTATTAAAAAATAACAAATTGTTAATCAAAATCTAAAATGTTAAAAATAATTAAAAAATGATGTAATTTTTCTTTAATAAAAATACATTTAAAAATTGTTTTAATGATGCACAATAAGTAACAGAATTTACCGTTTAAAACCTACGCAGGATACTGTAAAAATATTTGAAAATTTTAATTCCAAGAAATTTTAAAGTAAAATTTTTTTAGCTAGCTTCTTTGAATATTTTCATACTACTTTTACAAAATAAATTTTATTAATTACTGAAATCAATATCTTTATTTTTACTTTATTTTGTTCTGATTCAATAAGTTCTGCCTCACTGGCATTATTTGTGAATTTTATTTATATTTCTTTTATTTTCGTATTGTTTATTCTTCACGTTTATTTTTCCTTCTTAGTGCTGGAACACTAATTCAACGTCGAAATTACTTTCTTTGTAACTTAAAGCGGTGCAGTGTTTTTCATTACCCAAAAAGCAAAATTATATTGTCATAAAAATGTTTAATGCAAATGCAATGAAAGAAATCACGGTTGAATTTCTTAATTTCTTTATACTCTGCTACGAATATAGATGCACTGATTGGATTATTAAACCATTATTTCGATTTGTTAAATATATTATTATTATTTATTTTAAGAACTTAGTAAACCAATATTGATTCTCTAAGTATATCTTATCTCGGTTGTTAGCAAGAATTTGCCATTGCCGATTTATGTCATGTTTCATGCAAAAGATAAATTTCTCTAAGTTTCTGTCAGGAAGAAATTCTCTTGAAGAACAACACAGCTAAAGTGACTCATTTTTGTTGATATTTGTTAATTTTTTTTAATATTCGGAATATTATAAAAACATAGAAACATAATTGAACATTCTTTATATCTAGTATACGTTTGCTTTGTAAAAAAGAATAATTTTTTTTCTCTATAAGTTTTTTTTTTTTTCAAAATTATTCAATACATTTTTCAAATACATCAGCATTATTGAACAAATTATTCAAATTCAAACACATAATGTCAAACATTCATTTGTATCTAAAAAGATCATTCAGTTTTAGGATTTATATAAGATATACTATGCTACAAAAATAGGATTTAAATACTTCTATTTTATATTGAAATGTGCAGCATAAAAAAAAATATTTTTTATAATCAGGAAGTTATATTATATGTGATAACTATTCAATTGAAATTTATATAGCTTCGATACCTCGTGCATGATATATACTTAAATACAATAAATTGTCTTTTGAGTAATAGTTAAATTTTTCAGCTGAAGAGAAAAATGCTTGGAAATATTACATATAATTCATTGCAATTATTTAAAACTTAGACATGGTTGTACATAATATCACAAATCAAATTTTATAATGAAAATTTTTAATTTTTATATAAAACGATGTTATCAAAAATTAATTTCCTATGTCGGGGGCTTGAAAATATATTTTTAAAAATATTATGTTATGCAAATGCGTAATTGTTTTTTGAGGCAAAGATTTAGCTTAGAGGATAATTAGTAGGATTAGTTATATTAATTCTTTGTAGAAATTTTCTCTTGCAATTTTTTAGCTTTCCTGAAGAAAAAAAAAATATTAAAATTTTAGAGCTAAACAAATTTATTTGATAGAATATATTTTTAGAAATTTTATTTAGAAATAAATTGCAATAAAATTAATAAAACCATGCATTTATTCCTCCCGTTTCGAATATGCTATCTTGCTGAAGCATATGTAACAAATCAAGATGTTCTTCGTGAATTTGCTATTGTTAGTAAGTACAACATTTGTAACCAATGTTCATTTGACTTGTAGATAATATTCAACCAAATTGTTTTCTGCATTCAGAAATAAATTTAGACTTAGAACTTGCGGACACATTCAAATAATATTTTGGAGCTTACCTTTCATTTACAAAATCTTCAAATAGAAATATATTTACTTGGAAAGTTTTCGACGACCATAATAATTAGATCTATTTATTTTTCATCAAGATTATTGCTTTTTAGTTATTTTAAATTTATTTCATATCTTTCCGTTACATTTTTTAAAGTCCGCTTATTAAGTTTTAGCATTATCGCCTAAGGCAATAATAGAAACATGAGAGAGATTTCCTGTACAAACTAATTTTCAAACATGGTGGCAACATCTACGAAATTAAATCACAAACTAGAAAAATAAAACCCACCAGAATGTAGTCTATTACAGTGAATATCACTGTCCCGAATTATGTAACATGATTATCGTGATTATCATTGTCTTGAATTATGTAGCTTTATCGACTGAATTATAATGAATTTGAAAGTAATAAAATTGTTTGCTAATTCATCAAACAAAAAATTTAGTAGAAGTTTTCAGGAAGAATAATAGAAAATAGATGAATTCATAACAATATACTATAGGAATAATCTTTGTAATTTTGATTATAGTCATTTGACTATCATTAAGAAACAACCAAGGTAGGCATTATTATTCACTCAGTTGGCATTGGAAACTTATACTAATTTAACATTTTGATTCCGCTTTTAAACATATGTATTGATTCCTTCAAAGAACATGGAAAGAGCTTTAGTGTTAATTCAGATATAACGCATTTATTATTAGAAGAGAGTTGGAAATACAAAGAGAAATGCTGCCACAACTGGTTTTTTACGTTTGGTATCCCATCTTCTGCTGTAAAAATGACCTTTAGCTATATATTTTAATTATCCTTTATTTATTTTATATAATTTTATGAACATCTTCTATACATATTTACTCAAATGTAATCTAGTCTTATCTTAAACCCCATTCCTCGCAGCCCGTTGCCTTTACGAATATGGTCGCAGATCTGCCATCTGACCCATTGTAGGGCCACTCTCGATTGTGAACGTCTATCAGGAACTTCCTTCAAACAGTCAATACAATGAAAAGACATCAAGGGACCCTGTAAAATCACAAGTGAGGGAAATAATGCAAAATGCGCCGGACTCAAGACGCGCATGGGCAGTCGGAAGGTGTTGGTTAGACCCAATTTTTCAAAGCTCTTGTGTTAACAGTTGGAAAATGGAGGGAGGGGGCTGCGAGGTCCAGGAGAGGTTAAGCAATTGGAAACGGGGACTATCGTCAAGAAACTATTATCCTCCACATTCTTGCTTCGATAAGCCTGGTTAGTATGAGAATTCCATTGCCTCAAAAATCAAGGTTTTTTTTTGGTACACATAAAGAAAATAAGCTAATTCTTTGCAAATGAATTGGTGGAAGCCGATCAACTTTTACTTTTTGATTTCAGATATGCGGCCGAAAACGCTCGAATCACGCTTTTGTCGAAAGTGGATATTTGATACGTTATAATTAAGTTAATAATTGCAGGGGCATGTAGTGGTGTGCTTTATTTGTTTTGAATTGTAATAAAAATGATAATATAACCTATAAATAAGCTATGATTATTTTTATTCCTTCGATAAAGGCAATTGAATTATTCAGTATTTCTCATCACAAATTATTACATCATATAAATTATCACATATACTTGTTGTTTCTTAATTTATTTATTACTATCCTTAAAAACATTTATATATATGATTTCTGCAATATCTACTTTCTAATCCGTTTCAGGTACAGTTGCTCCTCAAACACCAGTTAACACAGATCGCCGCTTTTTTAAACACCTCAGCATCATAGTTCCCGTTGTGTGTGCTGTAGTCATAGTCATAGTAGTCACAATTGTCATATGTGTTCTTCATACGAGGAGGAATCCCCCAAACAGAGGAAGAGGACATTATGATCAAGGAGGTATGCAGTTCTGTATATAATTCTGTATTCTGTAATTGAATCTATCTTTTCTTTTATATAAACAAACAGATGACAATTTCATTTCAAAATAATCCATAAGCAATAAAGGAATAATTAAGGCTAAGGAAATAATTTATAACAGTTTTTATTTAAATTTCGAATGTTGTGTGCTGACAAATGTAATTAATTTATAAATGCTTCATTATTTATATTATAAAATAATATCTTCATCAGTGAAAAAAATGCAAGAAACACTAATTTATTTCTCTTCTAGAGTAATTTGTAATTAATATTCTTCATCAAGACTGTGAAGATCTCTGATCTATTTATCAATCTCAAATGACATTCAAATCTGAATATTTTATTGTTGTGGTTCAAATAATCCGTTTTTCATGATTTATATATAAAAAAAAAATTAAAAAAAATACTTTGAAGTAAATTTCTGAGATTTATTTCATTTCTTGTACTAGAAAGTAGTAAATGGTTTTTTTTCAATTCTATTATGCTGAAAGACTTTTTGAAGTGTAAATTAGAGCAAATGATTATTTCATTCAATTTCATATGAGAATAAAATTTTTCAAAAAATATTTAATGGATATTGAGTAAATTAATATATATATATATATATATATATATATATATATATATATATATATATATATATATATATGAATTTGTAATACGCATAATAATTTTTTTATAAATAGCACAAAACAGAGAAGAAAGTTTAAAGGAATCTTTAACTCATATTTAATTAAATTGTTTCACACATCATTTTTGTAAATTAATATTAAATTTTTATTTCATAACTAATTATTCGTTGAAAACAACTTTCTTCTTTCTAAATATCATTCATTTATTTAATTCATTTTGTAACTGGTGAATTCCTTCAATTTATTATAAAAACGATATAATTTCTTTCCAGAAGTTATTTATACACATATATTCATATTGAATTTATTTGATATATAAATAGTAAAATAGAAGTAAATATTTTATTTTACTGTTCCCTTCCAGATAAATTAAACGAATGTTTATGCATCTCAAATGAAACATAAAATAGAGGAGAATAATTTCTTTGATAATTAGAAGAAGAAAAATTAAAAAAAAAAACAACTTTTCAGATATTTATAAATGAGAATAATTTAAATTTAAAACTTGATAATAAATAATTAGACTATAACAATGAATAGACAACTTTCCTTCTTCAAATCGTGCTTTATAAATATTTTCACCTTTCATTCCAACCCCCTCCCCACAATTTTGTGCCTTAGAAAAGCTCCTAACGTGAAATGGTCTTCATATATGTTTTAAAATGAATATTCTATTCTGTTCTGCATAAATTTTAAAAAAAATACTTTTATTCTTTTAAATAAAATAAAGAATTGCGGAGAATGATTCAAATTATTTAAGAAATTATACTACAATTAAATAAATCTTTCCATATGAAGTCGTTGTTTTCCAGTATCAAGTCAAATTCGCAATAAAAATCTAAGCAGTCCTTTTTTTTTTTTTTTTTTTTTTTTTTTCACTTATTTCCAAATACGTAAGCCTAGATAATGGAATGACTTTAGCTCGCATTTCTTAAATATTTTTCTTACCTTTGAAAGCTGATTTCCAAGCAAAAATAAATCTCTTTAAATATTTATATATGAAAATGAATTAAATTTCAGACTTGATAAGAATGAATTAGAAGATAAAAACGAATAGACAACTTTCCCTGCCTTATAAGTAATTGCACCTTTCATTTTTATCCCTCGAATTTTATACCTCAGGAGAACCGCTAAAGCGAAATCTTCATTTATATGTGCATCTAAATATTATTCCCTGCACAATATGCTGTAGAAACGCAGCTGAGTGGAATTATGAGAGGGCGGCAAACCACATAATCTACGATTTTTATTTCAACGCAGGGAGAAATAAAATCACATCAAAACAGGGAATGAAGCATTCCTTCGATGGAGAATGGGCAAAACTCTGCAAGAATATCGCCTTTATACCTTTTCTTTCCTCTTCTAAAGATCGTTTCGGAGTTTATTTTCCCCCAAGAACAATTTTTTGCGTGTAAGTTTGTGTTTCGTTTCACACACATCCTGATCTTCCAACAACCAATAAAAACGATCCAGAGTATCGAGGTCTTTTTATTTTCTGATATAATATCTCCAACTCTGATTATCGTCTTGAAGAAGACTGGAATAAAAGTCGTAAAAAAGCAACAATTTTGGTTTTGTGTTAGGTTTGGTACGATATGTTTTTCGCGGTCTTGCGATTTCCCCTCCCCTACTTTTCTGGCTTTTGTTTGGGATGGTATTAGTCCCCAGACGATATTCAACCAAGCATTGTATTAGGTGTGTGGGATATGCACAAATTCCGATTCAAAAGGGTGAACGTGTCTCATATTTCAAGATAAATGGGACCCTAGAAAGGATTTGGTTTTGTTGAATAGAAACCTTGATGCTTTTAGGAGCATAGATGGTTAGTTTAAAAAAAAGAGGCATTTGAAACACTTTCAGAAATAAAACTATTCTGACATATTTGTACTTGATATATAAAATTTTCATTTAATTTTCATGCTCTATATTCAATTTCCGTATTTAATGTTTTTAAGGAAGCATTAAAAACTTAAAAAAGATTATATGTAATTCAATATGAAGTTTTCGGCTATAAAGCTTTTATAGTGAGTGACTTTGTAAAGTGAAAATATTTACCAGATACTGAAATTAGTTGGCCATTTTCCATCTAATTGTAAGCTATATTTAGCTGTATGATATTTATGTACCTTATGTAATTTGAGAGATTCACTTCAAAATTCATCCTGTAGGTCATTTATTGACTTGTCAAACATTTTAATATTTATAAATTGTCAAAACTTTTTAATATTTACATACTGATATATTTCTGACCAGGCAGAATAAGCAGCTGCTAATAACCGCTGGATTGTAAAGAGACCGCAAATAAGTCAATTGAAAATGTTTCTAGCTTAGTTATCTCATAAATAAATTGGGTCTTGGTTTCGGAACCGGAGGGTTTTAGGTTCCAGACCCGATTCATCGAAGAACCGTCGTGTAGGGGGTCTGTTGCACGTTAAATCCGTCATGACCAAACGTCCTACCGTTGGTGTGGTGTGGAGAGGGGGTGTCAGCTCCGGTGTCATCCTCGTCATCTGACCGCGGTTCAAAATAACGAGGTCCGTTCCAAAATAGATCTAGTGTTTTTTTAAACGGGACGTTAATATAACTAAACCAAACTCATAAATAAATTGTTGAAAAATACGAATTTAATGAACTAGAAAACTTTATCATTACAATGTGTGTTTATATAGAATCACATAAATCATTATTAAATAAATTAACGAACAAATAATTATATAATATTTATATTATATCTAAATATGAGTAATTAATAAAGTATATTAATTATTCATTGATTGATTAGTATATCTTTCCCACTTTATTGGATTTGTAAAAAAAATAATGTTATAATAGTTTGAAATTTTTAAGTTGTTTATAATTTTAATAAAAATTTAAATACTTAATAGAAAGGAAATCCATAACGAATAATTATTTTTAATTATTCAAAAATTTCATTGCCCTTTAAATAAATAATTTTGAAATAAGTAAATAAAAACTTTTTTTTTTTTGCAAAAATAACTAAATTTAATCATTGATATTTTAATTAATTTTTAAAATATGTTGAAATTTGAAACCAAATTATCATTTATTAAGAAAGAAGTTTCATGATATGCACTGCTTAGCGCAGCAAACTGCTTAAATCCATCACTACACTTACTTATAGCCTTAGTATTCAACTAATAAGCACATGCTTAAAATTCAATGCAGATCTCTGATCTGACTTTCTTACAATATAATTTGTCAAAGTTGAGTTGTGGAACTGCATTTTAAGCTTTAGTTTTGATCATTCAAGAATCAGTATAAACAATCAAAGATATTGATTTTATTTACTTTATTTATTACTAGCCGCCTTTGGCGACCAGCCGGTTCACCAATCTTAATGCTCGTTAAATTTTAATAATTAAATATTTTATGCAATTCCTACTTTAATAGCTTCTTCATTAAAATATTTCAAAACTTCCTTCAGTCATAACATAATATGTATCGCTCTAATTTTCTGTTAACACCCTTAGAATTTATGCTTTAAATTCTACGGGAGCTAACTGAAAATTAGATACATCTTATGTTATAACTGAAGGGAAATCATTAATCTGCAATTAATCTAATAATATTTTTTACTAAAAAAAAAGATTTTTTTAAAAAATATGATTATTGAAAAACAGAGTCACTGACCGTTTAAACTTTATGGGCACTGAATAATATCTTTCTTAATTTATGTAATATCTCAAGAATTTGTCAACCAATCAGATTCATCATGAACAGATCGATTCATTAACAATGTTTAGTTTTAAATGCATCAAACATTAAGAAAATAAACAGAATCATTTGAAATAATCGGCCGAAAAATATTAAGCCTAGCCTCATTAGCGGGGGGAAAAACTGAAGCCTTACTCACTGGGCGACGAAAGTGACGATTTTTTTGGCGAGAAAGTTAGTTTTTAATTAATAATTAAAATTCTAATTAAAAATTCATAAAAGGGACCCCAGGTGCACATTCCTGACCTCCAAGGTATACATGTACCAAATTTGGTAGCTGTAGGTCAAACGGTTTGGCCTGTAGAACGCCAACACACACACATTGAGCTTTATATTAGATAATTATTACTTCCTGGTGTAACATCCCCCAACACTGCATATCTTTTTCAGATTCTTTTAGAGCTATATAAGTGTCATTATTTTTTGTTTTTAGATTTATTGTAACTGCATTTGCGATATAATTTTCTTCCAACAAAAATAATGCTCGGAAGTGGAAAACCGTAAAATATCGAAATACCGTTGAAACAAATAAATAGGCTGTTTGTAGTCCGCGTTTTATTTTCTGGCGTTTGATTTGGTCAAATTAATAACCAATAACTGTTCAATTCATCAATGCTTTTGCTATTCAAATATTTCGTTTAAAAATGATTATAGGGTTTATATCATAAAACAAATAATGATTTTTCTCTTTTTTTATCCATCCAAGCATATTGTCATTCAGGAGAGCAAATAGTAAGTTCTCTAAATGGAAGGTGCATGTAGGATTCATTTTTTAAAAATCAAGATTTTATCGAAATGTTTTTAGAATTAAAACGATTATTCTCTACTAACTTTATTATGAATAATTAATTTTGGTTGCCTTATTGATTAATTTAAAATATGAAAAAAAATCTACTTCAGCTTTTCAGAACTTAATCAATTTTAATACTGAAATAATGGTTTTATAATGTAAATAACGAAATAGAATTCCAAAACACTTTTTTATTCTAAAACATAACTCTTAATTTAAATATATTTTATGGTTTCATACTAATTTAATATCTCATCTGTATTTTATTTTTCAAATACCATTAAAATTCACCGAATTTGGTCTAATTCAAATTTTTCATTGTCGTTACATTTGTGAAAGATTATTTGTTAATGCCGCAACTCATCGATAAAATGGTGATCCTAAATACCATAATTCATTTCTAAACTGTTCACTGCTTAAAAAAAACAAGCTAAAAAGCTCGGATTTTCTTTTCATCTATAGCATTTTATGAGAGGAAACAATGCTTTGAAGTGAAACCAATTTTTCCAACGAAATCTTTACGTGATTTGACTTTCTCAATATTTTAATACACTGTTTATCTCCATTCTTTAAAACTTATTCTTCTCCATAATTTCTTCATTAAAAATATTTTTCTGGAAGTTTTATATTTAAGATATATTTCTTATAATTAAATACTTTTCCCAAGAAAACGCAAGAAATATAATGAGAACTAAAAATATAATTTCAACGCTTATGGATTTCTAAAATATTGCGCTTTATTTTTCAGACTATAATTTTAATACATATTAAGTACAGTAAAATATTTTAATAATAGTAGCGAAGAATTTAAATAATGAATGCAAAAATTGTTTAAGCACATGAATGAAAGATTCATCGTTATTAGCAATTGCTTTATCTAACTTTTTTCTCTATTTTTTTTTCTTTTTTTAATTCAGGAGATTTTCTAAGTGGAAAAGTCAAAATCAAAATAAAGATAGGAAAATTTTTTCAAAGAACCATCTTTCTAAAAGAATTTCTTAGCATATAAGACTGCATTCACGAATTAGATTTTTATTAATCATGAAATATAGCTGCGAATCTCGAAAAAACATACATAATTTTATTTATTTCCTTATTTCTTTTGAAACTTCAGTTTTAGAAAGAATGTTGTCTGATATCTTGTCCTTCTAAATCAATTATTATCTGTAAATTACTCTTAAATACGTTACAAAACAATTTCAAATCAATCAAAAATTTTCCATACAAACCTAAAAATAAGTGCTTAAGTTTATTAATTTCATTTACATTAAATGCAAAAAAAAAAAAAAAAAAAAAAAAACGCGCCACTTTTTAGTACATCAATTTAACAAATGTCAGTAAACAAAAAATATACAAATAAGTTTAAATTTCCATTATGAGTAAAGCGTGTAGTGTATCATTGCTTAAATTTTAAATAATCTGCAAATTCAAATTTTGGATTTTAGCTACAAATTTTAACCTATGTATTGAAGATATATCATTTTAGAATATCTCTTGGAAAGCCTCATTCTTGTTTCGACATTTCTTTTTATTTTATAAAACTTTTAATAAAAACTTTGCATAATAAATAATACAAAAATTTAGAATCCGGAATGTTCGTTCACCTTCTTTTTCATATACCATCACATCAAATTATAATGCATGATCGACCATGGGAATGCTCATATATTATGCAGCCAAATGTTCTTGATAGCCATCGATATAAAAATTCTTCACAGAATCCATAATAAGTTTTTTCTTTCAATTCCCTTTCATAGCTGTTTAAAGATTTTGTAAATAAGCTGTATTAAGCATTTGCGGACAAATAAGGAAGAGGATAGTAAAAAAAGTGTTTAAAAAATGAAAATTTCATTTCTCTAATGACAAGTTGCAGTATCATTGAAAGTACTTAAATAGCAATGTTTTTTTTTTGTTAGTTACCATTATTTTTAAGTCAGTTGCCGTAACTCCGTACCTTTTCAACTGAATTGGACATCTTCATCATTTCATTTTTTTCGTCCATGCATTAAAACAACATTCACGATCACTCCACACCACTTTCATGGAGTAGTGGTATTTTAAATCATTCTATTTTTTCCCCCTTCATTCATGCTTACCATTTACATGGCATATCAACAGACAGGCGACATTGCACGGCATTCCTTCATCCCCTCCCTTTCAACTTATGATCACTCCATTCCAATTTCTCTCCAACATCGCGATCAATGCCTTGCTAGAATGCATTGCTAGAGTGCATTGCTAGGCCCCTTCTCTTCCACGTACTGTATCTTTTATCCCATATACGTTAAAACTTAATTGAAATAGCTCAGATAATTATCACGGTCTCTCTCTGCATCCGATTTCATTCTGATTGTGAGGTAATTAGCACGGGCTGTATATCGAACTTTCCGTTCGAAATCAGGGTAACTCTGTCGGAATTTTTTGTATTAAATTTAGATCTTGTGTTGCCACATATAATTAGGTTCTGAAATAATCGCGAGTATCTGCCATAAAACTGTATTTTAATTTGTAATCCATCAATCCCGGCTATTCTGTTAGAAATTATTAGATTATTAGAATACGAAAATTTCATACAATATCAGTGTTTATTTCATACTTTCAAATCTCAAAAAAAAGTAATTAAAATGAAAAACATTTAATAGCAAAATAATTAAAAAATATAACAGAAATATTAAAAATAATAGATTAAATACTATGACGCATTAGTACAGAAATATAAAAGAGATCCTTAAAAAATATTGTGGATTAAATGTTAAGTTAGTACATAAATTTATTTCCTTTTCTGAAGCGAAATGCATACACTATATTGTTTAAAGCTGAATTATGGTACATTATGTGCAATACTCTGCTCTATTACTTCCCCCAACCACTCATTAAACCCCCATTATCCCATCTTTCTTGGATTGTTAAGGTTTATTTACAAAATATTTTTGAGTTCCGCTTTTTGTTTCGCATACGGATTGGAATCGTTTATAATAGAGACAATCATTTATTAACAGGAACATGTTATAATTGGAAGGTGAAAGATCTAGTTAATAAGAAACGTAAAAGACATTTCTCCAATCAAACTGTAACAATATTTTTTCTTATTACCAATGCAATATGGGATTTTATATTGCTGTAATTGAAAACGATGTTTTCTACTATGACAAAGTACTGTTTATCAAACTGATTTCAGTATTTGGCGGAATCGATGGTTTGCCCTAGGAACTCTTAATAAACTTTGGCTTTCAAATTTAACCAAATGGACGAAGAATATTCTTTATGTAAAGCACATACTTCACGATTATTAAAAATGCCATATCCTTAGACCGATTGATTTTTCGATGTTTATTTTGCGTAAATATGCATACGAGATTAAGCTTAAAAAATTCTAATTGTCGTCTCCAGTAACAAACCTCTTTAAAAAAAGATACTACCTTTAATGCTTTTGTAATAGTAAATGAAATGTATATACGCGACTATATTAATTGGATTCCAGACCTACACCTCCGTTAATGTGTGCGGAACACAAACCATATCGACTAACGTAATCCATCCTGATCAAGCGATTACATACCATTATACTGGGAATGCAAGTGGTATCTACTAATTCGCGCACATTATTTAGAGGATTTCCATCACCGATGGTTTTGATAAGGTACGGATACATCTAATAAGATTCTCGTTTGCAATATATATTGCACAAACGTCGGTTTTACAGCAATAAAGAATTACATGTTGCGAATGCTTCCTTTATATACCATTTTTATTGAATGGCATAAAAAAAGTTTTAAAAATATTATATCACAGACAAAACGCACATTAAATTGATTCGAGACAGAACTGAAAGTGATGCCATAAACTGCACATATATTATCACACATGTTATATAAACAACCTCATAAACTGAACGAAATGTGAAAGAGAATTATAGAACAACTTAATAAAATTTGTATGATGCAGTTGAATATTATAATCTAGTCTGATGGCTATTTGCTCATTGATGATTGTCTTCAATGAAATCTATGGAAAAATGTAGTGATCCCATAACATATGAAACAATTTGTAAAATTGGTCTTTAAAAGTCGTAAATAATATTTTTGGTATATACAAAAATCTGTTAAATGCAAACAAATGATAAATAAAACTATGATCCTAAAATTAAATTATTTCAAAATCTGTAAAGAAAATAATATAAATATGATTAAAAATAGAAAAAAGAAGTACAAAAAGAAAAATATTTTTGATACAATATTTCGTCCCAGGGCTATTTTTCCTTCGATATTACACACATGATCAAATTATTTTTATTCTTTATAGATTGCCCAATTCTATAAGTCTTGACGAAAGTGGACATGAGAATTATGTTTTGGGCAATATATATTACAAATAACACAAGTGTATTGCTCCGGGATAATAAAATTATCATTTTAAATTCATGGATTCTTAAAGGGATAGGACAAATACAGACGAAAAGTCTTTTATTTCTTTTTATTGGATGTTTGTTTAACCATGATTTAATTTAAGTTTAACAGAAGAAATAGAAAATTTTAATTCTGAATTGCATACACTTTCTTTTTAACAGTATTGATTTAGTTATGTTGTAATCCTGTCATGGCATGCATGGTGAAACACACCCCGCGACAGACGGTAGTTGGATTTTCTGAAATACTAAAAAAAAACTTTATTATTAGGTTTGATAATGATGCCCTGGTATGGTTTTGCTAAGAGAGCAAGCAATTTTTTATTGGTCAAATTTAAATTAATTCACATCATTTCTATATCCTTTTAAATACAAATTAAAAAGCAATATTTATTTTGTACAGTTTTAATGCTCCTCCAAAATCCTCCAAAACACGGGTAAATAAGGAATTGGTAAAATATTTTTTTTCAATCATTCTCCCTTTATTTTCCTTTTAAACCATGAATTAGAAAGATTTTGCCATGGTTTTATGATAATTATGATAACTTAGTATTTTGCACCTAATTAATTTTTAAAAGAAATAATATCTATAAAAATATCAACAACTGTAAGAATTTGAAATTTTTTCTAAATTTTGATAAACAATATTTTAAAGAAAATCTTTCAGATAATCAATACGTGTAAGTAATAAATAAGTGAAATATTTATAAATGAATATTTTCAAAACAGCAGTGTTTTAAATCAGTTTGAATTTTACAAGTATTTTAAAAATATTTCTTTAAAAATAGAAAAATATCAATAGCAATACCTATACAGTAGTATAATGTAGAAAATACATTATAAATATCTCAATAATAAATAAACTTATTCCAAAATTTATACTACAGAACAAAATGAACAAAGCCTTATTTTCAAAAAAAATTTACATTATTTCAATTTGCTTCTAATCTTAAAATTAAATCTATAAATTTCATGATATGTAAGCTATCAAATTAATTATATATTTCAAAAATAAATCTATTTATTAAAATAAATATGAATATTTGAAAATACTAAGTAGCTACATTTTTTAAAAAACTATTTTTATGAAAAACACGAAATTTGAGGATGCACGTTGATTATTTTTTCTATGTAGTATAACAATTTGTACGAGCATAGTGCAAATAGTTACGAGTAATAGCATTTTAAGGCCCTTTTCGAGGGCACTTATTATTTTTTATGCACATACTTTTTGGGAAGATAAGAAACTTTCAAGGCCAGAAGACAGTATGAGAATAACTTCAGAAAATCCAGAATTGGGTGTGGTCAAATCACTCAGCAGAATATTTTAAAAAGTACTAGAATTCTTTAAAATGTTGCTGCAGATTTATTTGCCTTTGGAGTTTTATACCAGAAATCATAGAAGGAGATTGTTTTTGATATTTTTATCTCTCATGTGAAATACACAACACGTGTGTGTGTGTGTGTGTGCGTGCGTGCGTGCGTGCGTGTGTGCGTGCGTGTGTGTGTGTGTGCGTGCGCGCGCGTACGTGCGTGCGTTATTCATGAGTAAAAATACTAAATGTTCTTTTTTACTAATTCTTCTTTTCTTGAAGCATGATTTTTTAAAATCTAATTGGTTCTTTTTAGGGAACATCCCTATATATATCTGAATGCTAAAATGATTTAATGTATTCAATTTATGAAAAATATCTTTAGAATAAATTTAATATTTCATATAATAAAACATTTAAGGAAAATATATTATGACATTATAAATTCTACAGTTTTAAATTAAAAAGCATATTAATAACATATTTCAACGTAGAAGATTCAGAGATTAAAATTAACTACCAAATGAATTACCCAGAATTAAAGGCTTCGCTAAATTCACTCTGACAAAAAAAAAAAAAAAAAATTATTATTCTAAGACAAGGTGTCTCGTTAATAATCACGACATTGGTTACAATTCTTTTTTAAACAATATATTTATAAAAGTAGTTAATATGTTTCTCTTAAGAATTTTTAAAGTAATGCGCTCTAAGTTATTTTAAGAAAATGTTAAGATATTTTGAAAGAATTTTTCTAAGTTTGAATTAGATGGTGCAAAAATGGAAATCAAATATTTTTTTTGAAATTATTACATCCTATTAATATTCAATGAGTTGTGTAAATTTCCTTTTTTATATATTGTTTGTCCCTAAAGTTTTTGAATAAATTAGACTAGGTTTCACCGAGTATATGGCAACCTAAGTCCCAGCTTTCAAATTTCCCAACATCACTAGCTAATTAAATGATGAGGTTTAAAATTTTTGACTAATTTAATCTTGATTATAATTCTATAATTTAGTATATGCATAATTTAAAATTCAAAAATGTTAGACGATTATATTGCTGTAAATATCAGTATAATTTACGATATGGAAGGATATTTCAACATAAGCTTGTTTCCCAACGATGCATAATTTACATATTAAATATTTTTCTAATAACTAATTATCTTTATCCCGAACCTTCTGTAAGATAACAAAATTGATTTTAGAATAAGTATAATTAATTCTGAACAATGATTAAAAAATCCATATTTTAATTTTGTTTCTTAATCAAAAATGTAATTTTGAATAATAACTTTAGGTTTCATATCTAGATAATTTTTGGATTCAGATCTTTATTTCATTTGGATCTAATAATTTGTCACATTTGCTATATTGCGCTATAAGTCTGATTCCAAACTATGAAGTTTGTGTGATATCAATATTTTTTGAACTAAATTAACGTGTCATAAATTAAAAATACTATTTTAAAATTTATCGATAATTGTCAGGTTTTATCTCATTATATAAAAATAAATCTTATTTTGTAAGATTTCTTGAGAATACTATACTTATAATAAATATTTCTATGAATATGGTCTTTATATTTTTCCTTTAATTTCCTTTCTTATTCTCTTATTTTTCTTTCAATTTATCTTATCTTACCTTCCATTAATGAAAAGTAATCCACAAATAGTATGCCTTTTCTCGTGCTTTGAAAGGCTTTCTTCTTATCACCGTATTAATTTGCTACAATCTTCATCAAAATGTTTTTAAATATTCTGTAAATAATGGTTTTGGTTTAATGATTAATACTGCTATTTTTGCTGTCACATCGGCTTATAAACAATCTTTGTGTCCTGCAATGTGTTATCATATATCAATCATTTTCTTTTCTTATCCCCCAAATCCAGCTTCATAGTCATTTTTGTAAAACCACTTTGATGTTTACAGTGAATTTTCCTTTCTCCAAGGCCAGCAATCAACATGTTGAATAAAACACTATCATCTTAACTGAGGAAGAAAAGAAAATATTGCATGATAGAGTATGATTCGAATAATAGCATACACTTGAAAAACAATTTTGAAGAATAGTTTTTTAGGATTTCTGAGCGTTCAAGCTAAGCAAGATGGGAAATTACTGACTAATATTATGTGATTTAAACCCAGTTAATGTTAATAATGCTTTTAATGTTAATATTATAAAATATTTCATTGACAGTTTGAAAGCGTAAAATAAAGAAAAAAAAATAATGTTTTAAATGTAATTAAAAAATCTTCAACATTATCCAGAAATTTCAATAACATAATATGATATTAGCAATATTATTTTGTCATATTTTCAATCACTGAAAATGTTGCAAATCAGGTTTTAAAAGATTATTCCAAATTACAGTTCTTATAGAATGAATGAATTTCTAACTCGCCTCACACTTTTTTGTTTTAATATGAATTGATTGTTCTGTTGCAACAAGATAAATCGTTGACCATCAATTAATAACATCATTGAAAAATTCATATAACTCCACTAATAATAACAATAAAAATGTACATGCATGCATGTGTGTGTGTGTGTGTGTGTGTGTGTGTGTGTGTGTGTGTGTGTATGTATAGTGACGCTTTACAAATCAATTCGCTAGACTTGACAAATGCATGTACTTTGGTGAGAAGGAACTTTCATCTTGGAATAACATTTTTAAAATTTAAAAAAATAAGAACAATTTTAAGATTTTTCCACAGTAAATTCGGAAAATATTATTGTACAAAAATAAATTCATACCATTTCAAAATTTGATATATATATATATATATATATATATATATATCGGGATTTGAATAAATCCCACATAATATTTTTACTAATTTGTCTTCATGGTTCCTTTTAGATCTCTATAAATCATGATAGATAAGATCTCTATATCTATCAAGTTTCACCTCTATACCAATGCAAGTACGTCAGAAATGAAAGCAGTTGGGACATTTCTCGATAATTTTCATTCTGATTGTTAATGATGGTTAAAAAAAATAAAGCATATAATTATCTCTTAATAATAAAGTTAAATGCCTATTTCTGTGCTGCAAGATACGGAAAATTTCACTTAGAGCTCAAAAATTGGCATATGTTTAATTTAGAAAATGGGAATATTCGTTACATAATTCTGAATGGAAATATAATGTCACATTTATGAGGGAGGGAATGATGTGGGTCAGTTAAAATTTTAACTAATTAAGACATTTTTTTAATTAAAATTTTCTTATTTACTTCAGCAGATGTTTGAGCAAACCTTATTTTTCCTTCATTTTGGAATTTAATAAATGATATTGTTAACTATCCCGTTTGATAGCCTGGTAATTTTCTCCTAATTTCTAAGAAAAAAATGTATAGTTTTTAAATGAAGATTTAATTATTTTTTTTTAATATTAAACAATTTTCCACGTTTCATCAAATAATCAATCCCGTGATTAACTCCAATTGTTGAAGCTAAAGGAGTTTGATTCTGCTAATTACCTCTACAGTTTACACTAGGAAAAGAAAGTGAAATGGCATTTCTGCTAAAGAAAATCAGCAGTTTGAAATATAATATCCAGGCATTTAATTTTTAAATGGCAATTTAGTATTATGAAGTCCGGATGTATTAAGAATGTTTCTGTGCGTAATAAACAGAAAATGTAAAATATAAAATTAACACTATGCTAATATCAAATGATTTGTTGCTCAGAAATGATTTCTTTAAGACTAGTACTTCCAATGTTAAATATATACCTAGTTTTACCACACTCGTCTAATTGATCATCATAAATTTCATTATAATTTTTGCTTAGTTTATGTAAATAAAATAATATAATTTAACAAAAACGTCCTTTAATATAATAATTCTTAATTGTTAATACAAAAATCAAGACAAACAATTTGTATTGGCAATTATAGGATATCCAGATAGAGCTTTTAGTTCTAAACTGAATCATAATAGGAATAAAATAGATCCCATTATAACGACTACTGAACAATTTGGATCAATCAATATCATTTCATATCAAAAATATAATTCAAATTTTTTCAGGAAATGTTTGGAAGCGAAGTATAAAAAATGTAAATGCATATTGATGTCCATCACTGAATAGATGATCATAAAATATAAATTTTAAATTTGCTAAAACTGTCATTTTGATGGATCTTTGTATAAATAAATATAGGTCATACTGCTTATGGGAGTTAAAATGGCTGAGTGGAAATTGAATAGGAATATGTCATAATTCATACATTTCATCAAAAGTTGTCATACATTTCTAGAATAAAACATAAATTATATCAAATTTTTTAAGCATGAGATTTGAAAACCGTCAAAATGACTGTCTTGGTGGTTCCAGTTTTAAAGGATTCATGAATATGAATAAGACAACGTAAACAATATTCCTGGCAAATGAGATATTAATTAGATGTGTCTAGTTTTAAACTTTTAATCCATTTTTATATCCATTGTAATTCGTAAAATTTAGTGGTATCAAAATACGTAAATAATGCATTTCATATTCCTTATAAAGTATCCGACTAAATTCTAAGAATAATTAAAAAAAATGCATAAATATTTTCATTGTGCCAAGTCAAATATCTTTAAGAGGTAGTAAGTGTGTATATTACCAATATTACCAATTGAAATTGAAAAAAAATAATTAGCAGAAAAAATTTCAGTGTTAGGAAAAATAACGGAATCTAATAAATTAATGGACACATTTAATTTTTATTTCACATAATTAATTCTTAAAATACCTTGCATTTTAACGAACCTCAAGATAAAGATTATACTAATAAATAAATATTTTATGTACATTTGAATTTGTCGATAATGATTTTTTGTCAAACTTTCTCTGTGTTCCGAAATTAAAGTACTGAACTATAAAACATGTAACATGTCTACAAAGTCATCTTAAACTCTACGGACTACTTGCAGCTTATTCTATCCAAATAAATGCGAAACGAATGCCGTTTTCGGTTTCTTTTAAATATATCTGTCTGAAATAAGCATATTGTGACCAGGTAGGCACATAATTAATATAAACGTTTCAAATGAAATTTTTGATGAGATTTTTGTTAAAAAAATCATTTTTATCTTCTGCATTTTAGTGAAATGGTTGTACTGTAGTTCGAATTCCTATGTATTAAAAGCAAAGACTGTTTTAGAATCAACAAAGTTTAGGCTTTATTTTAAATCATAAAAAATATATAAGAAAAAGTAAACTTTAAAACCTAGCTGGATCCTTAATAAAGGAATTACTTTGACGAATAGTTGTAAATATAAGTTTTACTGCTTAAAATAAAATTCATAACTTTATATTTGTCCTTCAGGTGGACACAGTGAATATCAATCAATAATTTTATAAGAAACCTATAAACTTTTTTTTACAAGTATAAGAACATTTTTCTTTCGAATCCTTTCAAAGTGTTTCACAGAAATACTTTTCTCAAAACTTGCAATCCCTGACCAAAAGTAACCATAATCTTAAATCTGAACAAGCTAGACTTCAGATGGCCCCTGAAACCGTAAAGATAAAAAGAAGAACATATCTGTGTTATCCGACAACCCTTCTAACATTGACTGCAGCCATTTTATAGCCCACTTTATCTTACACCGATGTACGTTTTACGTCCAATCGTCTTGCACAAAAGAATGCAATGTATTTTTCTCCTATGTTTATCCTAATTTAAGAGAGGATTTCTCCACGAGTCGCTGAACAAGTTTCTTCATTTCCTTCAAACAATGTGCATTTGTTTTAAACATTGATATTAAGTGTTTCGAAAGTGGAAAAAAAGGGGATACTTCCAGCTTCAATAAAAGCCGAGCAAAAAAAAAAAGCAATTTGGTTTGTAGCGCAATATTTGTCGCTTTTAATAGTACCTTAGATATCTAAAGAGAGTGTTTGTTGTTGATGACCGAAATGCAAATGATTTGAGGGTGAACGCCATATTGACGGTTAGACAATTTTGTGAAATAAGCGTAATTATTTCACAATAATTAATCTTAAATGATCTATTTTATTTTTACTTTATCGTATAAGAAATATAAAGAAGACATCGCAATTGTCAAGAAATTCGAATTAAAAATTTTGGTGGCTCTTCTTATTTCAAATCACCTTGAGTTCGAAGAGGACCTTTTTGGTATTATCTCTGTCTGTCTGTGGTCATAATTATTCAGAAATGATTTAAACTTGACAGTCGGCTAACATGAAATGTAGATCAAACTTGTAGATATCTATAAAATTTTGAACGAAATCCATTCAAAAGAAATATGCGTGTTAAAGTGTAAATGAACTCGATTACAACAAAAAGTAAAGAAGTAGACAAACAAAATTTGATACAGCATCTAAAATGTAGATCCGCATCAAGTTTGGATTTAAATTTATCCAAGTTTTGAAAATGGAATGACTCAAATAAAGGAAATTCAGTAAGCTATCTTGTAACTACAACTGTGTCAAATTTCGACATCAATCGATCAGTAAAAATGCCTGAAAATACACATCCATGCGATAGGTTCAATAAAAATTCTAGATTCAAGCCAATGCTTTGTATTTGATTACCAAATTTCTCAATACCATGCACTGCCTTCGAGGCCATATCAGAGATCCATATTTTTTTTTTCCAGGAAAAAAAAAAGAAAGAAAAAAGGATAAGATCTTAATTTCAGATTAAGCAAGACAGCTTCGAGGAGACCACTTCAACACTTTGAAAATGAATGTAATTCAATTATATTTTATTTAATTTCAGACATATACAGAAGACAGGCAAGAAAAAAAATGAATGTAGTACAGGGAACCAAAAAAAGCAATTTGTTTTCTGTTAGAAGTCATCTTCTGTAAAATTAATGAGCGAAAAAAAGCCAAACTTCATATACACATTGTCGAAATTATGGCGAGATGAATTCCGTAAGGAAAATCATAAGGAAAATCAAAAACCTATAAGGAAGATCATTAAGTAATATAAGAGTGACAACGATCATTATTTACAACGATTTCTCGGAAAATTGATTGAGTAAAATTTTAGTATTAAAATAGTCCGCAAATGAAATTATTGGAATGCAATATGAAGTGAGAAAATATGTTATTAAATATTGAGATCACATTTTGAATGCGCTGATCTGTCTTTTGAATATAAAATACTGACTCGATAACTTGTGTTTCTTTTTTTTTTTTTTTTTTTTTTTTTACGTTTTATATTTATGTACGTTTTCAGAATTTAATTTCCTATAAATTCTAAGATTAACATACGAAATGTGTCTCAATTCACTCACTAGTTTTAGTTGAAAATGCTTCCAAATAGGAAAGAATTATACTATGTACACCTCTCTCTCTATATATATATATATATAACCTTAACAATTTTTAAATTTTAAATGCTATAATTTCATAATTTCTAGCATTATAGTCTACCATGATCAACTTCAAAAGTTATTTTTTATATACAGACCCATACCTGATGAAATTCTAAATATGGATATTCCCTGTTTCGGTATAATAAGTCGTTTCTCTAATTATCTTCTCGTTTTTAAGGATTGCACGCTTTCGTTTATACCAAGAAATACAGCTTTCAGAATTCCAGTAATATTCTTTAAACTATTTAAAATATTACTGAAGAATATTAAATTAATTGTTTATCCTTTTTTATTTTGATTTTAAATACTATTTTAAAATTCCAAGGATTTTTAATTTTATTTTCAGGACAAAACTAATATTGAAATAGCGCCACACCATTAATAATATTTGTATAAGAATGTTTGCATAAATATTTTAAATTGTAATAAGTATATGTGAATACGGTTAGCTTAGGTATTTTCCCATTGTTACAAATCAGTAGATCATGAAAATTATTCAAAATATGAAGATATTCTTTAGTACTATATCGTATAGCAAGTTCAACATTAATTTCATAGCTATAGGAATGTCTAGACTTCAAAATAGGAGACAAAATAATTCCTTTCTGTGTAAATGTTGTAATGTCAAACATTTAAACACTGAATCTTAAACAGAATGCATTGTGACAAAACAGTACAAGATAGTTTAGACGATATAAATTGTGAATACTTTGCATTATATCCGCACAAAATACAATGAAATGAAGATTTATTTTGAAACAGATAGAATAGTTCATTTAGACGTTACGTCTTATTTATTTTGATATGAATCGATTCGATAAATGTAGATTTAAATATTGAATGTAAAAGTAATGTTAAACTTGTTGAACAACAAACGTGTTTATGGCT
The DNA here is from genome assembly GCF_947563725.1 of Argiope bruennichi. Classification (NCBI taxonomy): domain Eukaryota; kingdom Metazoa; phylum Arthropoda; class Arachnida; order Araneae; family Araneidae; genus Argiope; species Argiope bruennichi. The sequence continues at coordinate 78,919,146 of NC_079158.1, forward strand.
TCATTCAACTCAATATTTACCATAAAATATGTGGAATAAAGTAAATATATTTATTTAGAAGGTATATTTATAGGAATAAAGTTAAAAACATCGAATTCCTTCTATCAGATCGTTTTTCTTGAGCAAGAAATGCGTTCTCATAGGCAACGTTATTCGTAAGAGTTGTCATTTTTTTTTTCTATTAAAGGTCAGCGAATCGTTTTCTCCTCAAAACCATTCCTCTTTTAGTGCTTACAGAAATGTTTTAAATTTAAAGTATAGAATTACAACTGCCTAAAACTTAAAATTTTATTATCTGAAATTGAAGTTTATGTCTAGGCTATTCTTCACGTTTTATTTATATAAATATTTGAGTAATGGTTTTTACGAAGCAATATTGAGAAAGATGAATTCAAAGATTTTATCGATATAATTTCAAAATAGTTTTAAATATTTTAAAATCCCATTTATTATTACATTAACCTTAAAAATGCAGTTTTAAACATTAAAAGTAAAATATTTCAAATGCATGTATCATCCTTTCATATAAAATTTGAGGACTTGTGAATTTTTTATTATATTCTAATATCCAATTAAATTATTTCGACATATTTTTGTTTTGTTTGCTTGTGTATTGATCCTATAGGGTTGAATATAAGAAGACAAATTTGACTTTGAAATCTATAGTCAAGCACAACATAAATTAATAATATTTGATTTTAACTATTTACATGTTGGGAAATATAATAATGAATTGAAAGTTCCGGGAGACCATAACTTGCGTTGCTTTTAACATATATATAAACATATTAAAATTGACAATATTTATTTTAAATATGAAGATTAATATCTTATTATATAGATCACTACGATTATTGTACTTGACGATCTTACATATAAAATTCAAAGACGTGTGAATTCTTTATAATTTACTACAATTGAGAGACTGTGTTGTGTATATTTATAAATTTTGTTTCATTTATTTTCTGGTGTATTCGTACCGTAAAATTCAGCATGGGAGTAAAAATTTGTTTATAGACCATATTTGGTTTATAAAGTTTGAATTACTTATCTTTGTTCACCTTTTAAATATGTATATTTATTGAATATTAAAGAAACATTTTTGTAAAATTGATTAAATTGAATTTTAAATAAAATGATAAATACTAGTGTTATACTTTCTGTGTTTCCATATTAAATTGCATTTATATATATATATATATATATATATATATATATATATAGTAATAAAAACTGAGTTAATAGGAAAAAATCAAAATTAAACAAAAAAAATCCGGTCTGAAGACTTTCTCAAGGGTTACCCTCAGGCAGGGATTCAAAAAAAGGGATTTTTCTGTGAAGGAATGTAGACTAAACAGTCCAAATAATCGACCTCGTGACCCGAAAATCCCCTGAAATTAGACCTAAGAGATATCTCATTTTAACAGAAAAGAAAAATACAAAACAATAAATTAGAAGAATACGTCCAGTAATAAGCAAAAATACAATAACAAAAAATGACATAAAATAACCATATAATAATACTCAAACCAGTTATGAAACAAAAAGGAAGGACATACCAGCAGCAGGAAAATAAATAAATAAAGCTTTCCCGTTGTGATACCCACGCTCTACACTTCCAAGCTGACGCATTCAAGTTAAAAAATGATTGGAGGGTCTTAGCGTCATTTATTGAGTTATCTAATATGCAACGGAAAGTCTATTTTTATTTTAGGTAAAGAATTAATCCCAAATCATTCCCTGTTTAATTAAAAAATTGATATTGCAGTACTTTCTGGGAAATTCATTATTAGTTAAATTTTTAATGAGGTTATTTGATGCTTCAATATTGGAATTTTTGTTATTACAAACCCCTTTTTTAATTTTAGATATGGTTACTTATATATACACACACCATACATACACTGAGCGGAAATTTTGTTATGACCACCTGATAGTCTTATGAAAATGAATTATTGCATCATAGTGTTGTTCCTAGAGAGCAAGTCAGCCAAAAAAGGGAATGCAGGACAAGTGAACCATCAGTTGTATTGTGTTGATTGCGAAGATATGGGAAAAAAGTTATTTAACTGAGTTTGAATGCGAAATGATCGTAGGCGGTCGAGCTTTGGAACCAGTATCAGCAAAACTGCTGCACTTATGAATCGCTCAAGAGAATCAGTTATTAATGTTTATAGAGAGTGAAATTCAAATAAGAAAATCTGTCTCAACGTCAGGCTTGGGGTCATCACAGACTTCTGAATGCTCGAGCTGAAAGGAGACTTGCCAGAGTTGTTCAATCCAATAGAAGAGCAACAGTATTTCAGATAGCGTTGAATCTTTATCGAAGAACAATTGTGAATGTCTGAACGAACTGTTCGTCGCACATTACTCCATTTAGGCTATGGAAGCTGACGACCTGTTTGAGTGCCTCTGCTTTCTGTCTTGAATAATATAAGACGTCTCCAATTTGCAAAGGAGTATAAAGATTGGACAGTAGATGACAGGAAAAGTGTCATATATTTCGATAAATCGCGTTTTCAATTACATAATACAAATGGCGGGGAGCGAATAGAGAGAAAACATTACGAAAACATAAACCACAATGGCATTGCTACAAAACTTCAAGTGGGTGGATACACTATTATTGTTGATGGATGTCTTCTTAGCATTGTATAGGTCCATTGATTTCTATGGAGCAACATCTGAATGCGCAAATGTATTTAGACGTTATCAGAGATGAAATACATTCTGTTATGTCAATTGCGTATCTTGCCTGGGATAGATGTTTGCAGCAAGATAATGCTCCTTATCATAAGGCTGGCATTATCGTTAGATGGATCGTAGAGCATAATGGAGCATCTACCTTGCTTCATTGGTATGCCCATTCATCCAATCGCAATTTAATTGGGAATTTGTGGGATGATATTGAACATGACATCAAGTAGATGGATACAGTACCGTCAAATCTAACGGATTTAGAAAATTCAGTTCATAGAATATTGTCCTACAATCTTACTACCTAACAATATCTCATAGAATGCATGTCAAGAAGAATTCATGCAGTATTAAGGACAAAAGTAATCCAGCATTCTATTGAGAGGGTGGCCATAGTAATTTGCCGCTCAGTATATATATGTATATATTTATATTATAGATATAGTTGTAGTTTTCGTGAGGGATGGGCGATTCAGGATCCAATATAGAAGCAAAACATTTATTTTCTTTATAATAATTAATTTACTGTTTTTGATTTACAGCTAATTTCGGGATCTTAAATATATCTTCTGAAAGTAAAGTCATGAGGATTCATAGGTTTCTTGGATGATGTCAATCATATTTTTTTAATATCTTATGATATGATTATAGAAAAAGTGTGTATACAATGCTGATCACTTCCACATAAGAAAAAAATCAATTAAAAATACATTTTAATTAATTATTTAAAGCAAGAATATTCAATTTAATATAAAGATACACAACTTCAACTTTTTATTACTTTTAATTGCCTCGCTTTTATTTTTAATTCCCTTTCCGAGTTTTCTTTTATTGATAATTTAAATTATTTTCTCTATAATTTAGTAAGTACCATCACTCAGTGATCAATATTTTCATGTTTTTATTTAAATTGACAGTATCTGCATGGGGCTCAATAATTATCGGAAATGCAACTAATTTTAAAAAAGGCTTTGGAACAGATGCTATAGGCCTGACTGGCATTTTCCAATATAAAATAACACATATTTCCAACAATTTTAGTATAACAAGTATTAGATGGAAAATCCTTTATAGAATAAATATAGATTCAAAATTCACTCGATAGTATACTGTAAGCAAGCTCAAAATAAGATTTTGCACTTTGTCCTGGATTTTAAATTTTATTCAAATCTTTGCGAATGGTAAGAGATTTTCTAGTTCTAAAAGCTCAAGTATATGGAAATATTCGAAACATGGTTCTATTTTCAGACATTTGAAAATCCTTCCTGATTTAGTATGAAAATAGTACTGCAGATTTAGAGTTTTGGCAAAGGATTTGAAATTCTTAGTTTCCGATAGATTTCTGATTGTTACCTATTGGAAATGTCTAAGTTATAAATAAAGATGTGCTTTACTTAACATCATTAAATTACTCATTAGAAGTTTCGGATATATCTCTCATTCCAATCCCTAAAAATCTCCTAAGTTGTAAATTCATCCTTTAAGACATGATTTATTTTACATCAAGAGGTTAGGTGGTTTATTACATCATCGAACGCTTCCTAAAAGATTTCTCATTCTGGATAGTTGAAGGTCTTTTAATAAGAAAATCAGAATTTCAGAAATGTTTTATTTCTATTAATAAATTATTTATTTTGCTTAATTTGCTTCATTTCATATTTATCTGGCAGTCATCAAATTTTAAGCAGCAATAATGTCAAGCATCTAAAATCTTGATCCCGTTGATATTGGAAAATATAATATTATCGAAATATAATAAGGGCATATATATCAAATTACTTCGGCGTTAAAATATAAATTAAACATTTTAAATTTTCATCTCATGAAAAGTTTAGTAGAAGAATGTATTGAGGAAAAAATACTTAAATGACATACATTGATAAAAATATATATATGGTTGTAAAGAAATACAAGTAAAAAATGTCTTTCAATTTGACGGTTTTATCAGTTTAAATATGAAATCATTGAAATAATTAATTTTATAATCCATAATTATATATATTTACTAGGAATTATATATATCAGAGGAATTTGATTCTAAATATCAAAACATTTAACGTTTTTTACAATATTCTATTGTCGAACTTTAAGAAAATTGCTGCTATAGAAATGACATTCCTTCATAATAATGAATTCAAATATTTACTGTCTTTAATAAAAATTGTTAACTTTATAAAATATTTTTTTCACATTTTTTATGACAAAATGCTTTAATAAACCTAAAATTTATGGATTTTATCAAGCAGAATTAATTCCGTAGTAAATCAAGGTATTAAATATCATGACGAAAATGAACAAAAATTATAAATTTCTTTAAAAAAACTAAGCTATTATTTTTAGATGAAATACAAGAATTGTTCTAATAAAAAATAAGTTTTTTTTTCTTTTCTTTTTCACTTAAAAAAATGAAAACAAGAAAAATAACCGAGAGTGAATTAAAAAGGAAACTTCATTGTTTCTTACGACGATGGCTCTTCTCCAAATGGAAAAGATAGATTTTCGAAGAAATGGAAAAAAAAGGTACAGTATTAACTGGGTTTTGGGTACAGTATTAACTTTTGCCATCTCTGAAAAGATTATCGGAAAATAGAAATCATACAAATATTTTTAAAAAATTATCTTTCATGGAGGCAAAGAAAAAAGCGTCGTGGAAGAGCTTTAAACCTTAAGATAAGAAAAATCCTTTGGTCAGTTAGTATATATATATATATATATATATATATATATATATATATATATATATATATATATATATATTGTTTACTACAATAATTTCTGAGAAGTAATAGTGGTGTTAAAAAAAGGGATTAAATATATGAAAAAAGGACAACTTCTTTTCATTTTCTAGTATCAAACTTTTTCGGATCCATTTTCAACGTGTGTAAAGGGAATTCATGGTAAATCTGTTTTTATGTTCTCTAGCAATTAGAACGTGTCGAGCCTTATAGTCAAGAGAGAACTCCGGGTTCAACAAATATTTATTCGTTAGGAAAAATATTAAATTAAAACTAATTGAAAAGTATGTTAAACATAGTTAGGAAACTTCCAGCTGACGCAAAATAAATTGATCAGAAATCGATCCACAAATCGAAACAACACGCGCTTCCTGCATCACCTCTTTCATTGAGTGAGTTTGATAGTCATTTATCCCTGCTTTTGAAGCAATTATTGAACGACTTTACAGTGGACGTTATCCTGCCGATGATGTCAGAACGCTAAGTAGCAACAAGTGTTATTAGGACAGGCTGATCAGCGCTAATTGAATCGATTTAAAAATAATATTGTTGGTGTGATGGAAAATGATGAAAAGAGAGTACCGATTGATCATACTGCTGCATTTTAATCGGATATTAAAATTGAGAAAACCTGAAGGGAAAGCCCCTATTTTTATATCTTAAACGGAACGTTTATCTCATTTATCAATCCTGCTCCTCTTAGTATCAAATTTTCAGTTCTCTCGCAGGACATTCAAAATGCATCATTTAAATTTCATAATGAAAAGTACTAATTGTTAAAATAATATTTAAGAAAAAATTTCAATATGAAATATTCTTTCAAATATTATTTACGACATTTCCAAAATTTATGCAATTATCTTAAACAGCGCATTGATCTTATTTGTCAATCATGCTTCGCTTGTTATCATACTTTCAATTCTCATAAAGAGCATTCAAAATACATCATTTAATTTTGGAAAAGAGGTATTAATTGTTAAAATAATATTTTAAAGTATTCACTGTGCCTTTAAAAACTTTGTGCAAATGTGGAGAAAAAAGTAGAAGAAAAAAAATATAAACAGTTATGCAATTTCTGATATTTAAAAAGCAAATGCCTTTATTTACACTTTTAAAAATTCTCATTTACATAAAATTATATTCTTACTTTACGTTTTTATAAAAATCCCCTTGTATAAAAAATATGACAAAAATCCCAAATAAAAATTATGAGTAAATTTATTAAAATGTATTTCAGTTAATAAATCCAATAATTCTTTAACCAAAAGCAGTTGAAATTACTTACAACGATTTAACTTTAGTAAATTGGTTAGCGTACACTGTGGCCATTACACAATGATTTAAAAAAATAGATGCAACAAAGGCGCTAGCATTATATCTTTCCTTCTTAGATTTTGAAAAGAGTAGAAACAAGAATGACACGTTTATGTTCTTTATTTTAGAAAATTTCTCGGAAAATATTAGATTAAGTTGCTTCTAAGAAGATTAGATTTGCTGCTTCATTTTGCAAACGGCTGCAGGCAGCTGCGTATGTTAAGTTCACACTAATCTAAAAACTGGAAAACTGCGCCCCAAACCTCAAAATAAGCTGGAATAACTGCAATTACAATTTTTTTATCCACCCTTTTCGTTTAAACCCAAATCAGAACGAAAAACAGCAATAAAAAAAGTAAAAAAAGAAATGACGGAACAGTGCAGGAATAAATGCTTTTCCGTTTATGGGGGCAATTACCGAAAGCCAACGTTTATGTTAACGTTTGCTCGCATATGCCTAATTCGATTAAGTTATATCGCCCATAAAGTTTCGCCTCGCGCAGACTGCCATGGTAAACCTAATGCCTTTCCCTTGCACAGATTAGAAATCGCCAGCTTGGTTGAACCGTTTTTATTTACCTTTCCCGTGGGATTTATTGGGTTATTCATCAGCGCAAAATCTCGGTAAAAATAATCATAATAAAAGGCAAAACCAGTAATTGCTTTATTGGTGTAGTTTTATATAGCTATCTGCAAGCATAAATATTTAGGTGGTGGAAAATGATCCTTGGTATACATCAAATCTCGCGATAATTGAGTAAACTCGTTAAGCCCACGTGGGGAAAGCACTTTACTAAGCTTGATGGAGACTAAAAACATATTAATAATGCCTTTTAGTCACTTTTGAACTTGGCATGCTATGTGGTTTATACTTGTAAGACTTATTTATGCTTTCTTTAACTTTGTATCTCCAATACTGATTGTAAGGATATGGTTTCACGCCTTCGTATTATCAGGTTGTAGAAATATTGAATAAAGGAAATCCCAGAATCTTAAAATAAATCATCTAATCAAATTATAAAATTATGATACACGCTCAGTTATTTTTACTTTGCCCTATAAGGTATTTAGAAGTTTCTATAATATACATTTTATAATAAAATTGGCACCTTATCTAGCATAAATATTGTTAAACAAGTATACCTTTTGTGTTGTTACCAACTAAAGCATACCAACAAAAGTTTATGCATAATATATCGTTTTTGGTTTCCAAAAGACAATATTTTTATGCCAAGCTGTGTTATTTGAAAGACCTTTTATCTTTATTATTCAATATTATATATATATATATATATATATAATATTGATACCATAATGCTTATTGACTCCTATAAAGATATAGAATTTTATATAAATTGGTTGAAAAACGACTATCAATTTTCAAGCTTATTATGTGAAAATAAATAAATGCAATTAGTATTTTACTATTTGTGTGCATTCCTTAGCAAATTTTAAAGTGTGTGGTCTTATCTAATTATGGGCGGCCAAAGGTGTCATCATGGCGATAAATGAATAATTTTACAATAAATAAGCATATATTATGCATCTTTGAAATACTTACCTCAGTCCAAATTGCAGCAATATGTAGAAAGACTACGCCCATTATTTTATAGAGTGAAATTCATATAGAAAGTAGTGCGTTTCGCTGAATGACAGCTCAAAAGTCAGTCCACATTGCCGGTCAATTTGACTCCTTTGGTGATATCGAAATTACCAGATATCATTTACTAGCGACCCTCATGGCAACCGATAAGTAAAAATATAACTTTCCCGAAAATATATTTTCTAACTTTCTCGGCATTGAACCTTCATTTTCTTATTTCTCTTGTAAATTACACGTATATTAAGAAACCCTTCTTATTTTAGCTTACAAAATGTTAAAAAAAAATCATGTGATTATTTTTCAGATGGAGCAGTGAAAATGATTTAAATTCACAGAATGAAAACTATCTTTAAAATTATTGCACAAACATATTTTTATAAAGGCTGTCGAAATTACAGAGAAATTTTTCAAAACAATTAAATAGACTTCATAAGTATTTTTTAAGTGGAATAAAAAATGTTTTTATAATAATAGTTTCAGACGTTATCGCGAAAAAATATTAAACATTTTAATTAAGAACACATTTTTCCTTTTTTTTTATAGAGATAGAGACATGGGAATAGAATAGCGATTTTAAATTATGTGTTTTAAATCTTCCAAGAAAAAAAGTCGTTTTTCATTTGAATTATTCTTTTGTCATTTCGTATTGTTTTATTTAAATTATTTTTGTCATTTCGTATTATTTTTATTTAAATTATTTTTTGTCATTTCGTATTGTTTTTATTTAAATTATTTTTTGTCATTTCGTATTGTGGTTTTCTTCAAATCAGATATTAGACTTGCCTTCTAAAATGTTCATTAAAAATGCGACTTAACTGTATGTGTTTTTTTAATTGCCCTCTTAACCTTTTACTGATATACTTCAGACAATGAAGATTTTAGAAATATCAATTGTGAAATAGTAATTATTAATTTGTAAGAAGCAATATAAGTACATTTTCTATATAAAAGCTGATAAAAACTATAAAAAAAATCCTTAAAAGTTGTTGATAATTTTAACAATTAAAATCATTATTTATATTCTCCACAAGTAGCTTAGTAGCAAAATTTTAATTTCCTCTCACAATATTCAAAATATTGAAAACTTATTTACCAAGTACTATAGATTAAAATTTACATTTTAACTTTATTAATTGAGAAATAAATTCTAATTAAAATTGCAAAGTGATGCTACCATTTTCAGTTCCTTTAATTTGCTATTTTGATATACAATAATATTTAACACAATCAAAATCATTTAAGATTTATATCTTTTTTAGAATGATTTAAAATGCCTTATGGATATTATTGCAAGAATGCTTGGATTTAATTGATCCCTCCAGCTATGATAACATTTATTATAGATGATTTGATTAAAGCATTTAATTTCAATTACTTTTCATTAAATTAAATACAAGCAAATTCATTTAAGAAATATTGAAGCTATCTTGGATAATATAACCAATGTGTTAATGGAAGAAAATATATCTACATATAAAGAACGTAGTATCAATTTTTTAATTGTTTTTTGTCTTTTTATAAACATGGAAATCAGAAATTTATGTAACAGGAGGTAAAATATATTATTTTTGGGTGAACGTGCATAGTAGATTGGGAAATACGATATTTTTTACGAATGTAAAAAAGAACTCAATAAATCTATTTTTAATAGGAAGTATGAAGAAATCTATTAAAAAAAGTGCATATTTGATCGAATCGTCTTTCGAAACCATTTCATTTCTCTATAGAGAAAATCCAGTTAAGTTTCTGAAACAAATTGCAATCTTTAAATTCTTGGTTTACTTTTCCTTAACAAAACTCAGATGTCTGCTTTAAAAAAAATATAAAAGTAATCTTTTTTCGAATATACTGAATATATATATGAAAATAAATTTATTTATATTTCTCTTCCATTCTCTGTTCCTGTAGACGGGATGCATTAAGCGGAATTACAAATTTATAGCGAAAGTTCCTTAAACTTTCCTTGCAAAACTTCCTGACAGGTTAAGTCGTTTTCTGAGCAACAACAGTTAATCGTATTAAGTCAATTCATAAAATTTCCAAGAAATGACATATGGAACACTTTTTAATTGATCTGAAAACTATCTTACTCCAATTACGAAAGTAAATTGTTTTACAATTCAAGTATCATGAATAAAACTACGGAAGAAGAAAGAATCATTTCTAAAATACAATATTATTGGGTGAATATCAAACATTTTAATAACTCGTTTCACTGATGCGTTACTTCTCGTTTTGTTGCATGTAATTTACAAGGTATAGGATTCAATGAAATTTCATTAAGGAAATAAATGTTCATATTAAAATATTTTCACTTTAAAATTTTACATCTGGCAATTAAAAAGTTTCCAAAGGCTTATTTAAAATTATATAACAATGTAATAATTAGAGTTATTACAATTAAATCTATTTAATTGCACCAACATTTAAAAAAATAAGAGATATATAGTGAAATATATATATATATATATATATATATATATATAAATTATGTGCCAATAACATCCTAGAAACAGAAAAACACAACCAGAATTCTTTATTTCCGTCGTAAGAGGATGAAATCAAAGCGAATTCGATAAAAAAATAAAAGCATAAAAATGTTTATATTCTTATATCGACAATATAAAACGAAGCATAAAGTTTTTACAGACTTTTTAGACCTTTTTTAACACATAGAATAAAAGTTTCAGCGAAATTGAAATTCTGTTAGACAGAAAAATACTTACAGGCACTTTTCGGTAACACTGTTTTTTCAAAAAATCGAACTTCTCTGGAAATAATGCGGTTATGTATCCGAAATTACTAGTTTTTCCTTTCTATAAAATATATATTAATGTAGAATCTCGAAAATTTCGCTCAAATTGGAAAATATATAAAAAAAAGATACAAATTTATGCCTTTCTTGAATTTTTTTGATAGCTTTAGTAAGCTACTGACAATTTTTATAAGTACATTCAGTATCTACAACTTCGTTATTAATGTCTTCCCTCTTAACTTCATAGTATTTTATTTAAACTCTAAAAATAGGTTTGACAACAGTCGCTTCCCCTTCACCCCTTATCTGGTAATATATACGAGTGGACATTTATATGATTGTATTGGATGACCAATCCAAAAACTTAAACCAATAGAATATCTGTTCTGTATTTTTTTTCCCGGTTTCGATACCTTTCATGATTATAGCTATAAACTTCTAAATAAGGTATGGAAATCTGTGAATATTCTCAAATAAAGAGCTTTTTTCTACTGTTGAAAGGCCATTCCATCATATCCATGTTCAGTAATTAAGGTAAAGACTTCTGAGTATCCTCGTATAACGAGTTTCTTTATTCTGTTAAATTACTATTTTATCGTTTTTCTATACTGAAATCGAGGTGAAATTGGAAATACTGCGGTTCTCAGTAAGCATACTATATTCCCAAATAGAGCATTTTTGTTGTTCTCTGAAGGTATAGTGTATCCCCAAATAAAATGTTCCTATTTGTTATATCATTGAGATTTATCTCCGCATACTCTTTAGCTATTCGGGGTGGGGTGGGAGTGGGGGGTTCTCTTATTTTTCTTATATAATATTAGGTTATTTTTTAATCTTTCTACTGACATTGTATATGCTATATTTAAAAATTTATATAAGCAATTACACAAATATGGAAAGTTATCTTATTTTGCAAATTTTAAGTTAAAAAAATCATGACACATTATTGGCAAAAATTTATTCTAACTGATATTATGTCAAACGAAACTAATATTTACAAATATGTTTATTTAAATTTTTTAATCAATTTATTTTATTTAGTTTTTAACGTTTATTTAATCAAATTTATTTTAATTAATTAATTAATTATTTTAATTCTTTATTCATTTAATTTAATTTAATTTAATTTTGACAGTAATCGTCTTTCTAAATAATAATTCTTATTAAATATAATTTCAATATACAGTGGTGGCCAAAATTGTGGACACTTTTGAAAATTTTTATGATTTCTAACTTTGTTTGCTTATATAAAATGTAACGTTTCACAAAATGCAAATTCTTATATATCATTTTAAAAAGAATTAAATGCCGATTCCAATACAAAAAGCAGAATTCAAATATTTACGGTACAAAAAAGTTGAGCTGCAATAATTATCGAGATACATTAGATGTTGATGACTGCAGTGAGTTATCAGTACTTAGTAGGGCAGCCTTTATTTTTTATAACAGCTTCAGACTGATGTTTTATTCAGCTGATGAGAGGTTTAAGCTCTTCCTTCGTTACTGCATGATGTCAGGAAACAATTATAGACTCAATTAATTCTCTTTTATTTGATGAACGCTTCATATGTACAAGAATTTTCAAACAGTGCCATATTTTCTCAATAATTTGGATTTCAGGACGGTTTCCTGGCCATGATAATAATTTAATGCTCTTTGTACTAAATCACGCTTTCGATATTTTTGCTGTATGGCAAGGAATTGAATCCTGCTGAAAAATAAATGATGTGTTGTTGAGAAAGAGATCACTGACGGAAGGAAGTTTCAGCTCCAGAATAGTGTCAATGTATTTTCTTGTATTTAATGTCCCATAGATAACATGAAGGAGACCAATACCGTCTGATGATATGCATGACCAAGTCATAACACTAACTGAGTTCTTCATAGTTATCTGAATGCAGTTAGGATGTAGCTCTTCGCCTATTCTATGTCCTACATATTTTTGCCATCACTACCGAATAACAAAATCTTTGTTTTATCACTCCGTATAACTTGAGATCACTGATCATCGGTCCAATTAATGCGTTCATTTGCCTACTGTGATCTTTTTATACACTGCTGTAAATTGAGATAAGGATTTTTTCGTTGATGTCTACCTCTTGATCCAACATCTAATAATCTTCTCTTGATTGTTCTTGAACTGACATAAATGCCAGCATCATTCAATTGGCCGCTGATGGCATTCTTCTATCTTGGAGATATAGTCATTTTATTCTTCTATCATCAGAAGACGCGGTGCACCTTTTTCAGCCATTTCCTACTTTGTTTTTAATTGAATTTGTCTACTGATATCGTAAACAAAACTTTCGGACTCCAGATACAGTCATTGATCCACCCATCTGTCTTGCAATTTCAGAATAGGAAAGACCACTTTCTTGTAACACATTAATCTTAGTTCTCTTTCTAGGTGTCCAATATATTCTTTTATTTGATGTCATTGCTTCTTAACTAAATATTAGAAATATTTACAAAAATTCAAACTATATATTAAAATGATTAACAAAATTTCTAACTTACAATTTGATTACATAAAAAACAGTCTTCCTTCTGCTGAAAAATGCACAATGATACCTTGTTCCAACTTTAAACACGATGTCAGCTTCTGCTAGCAGTTATTAATATTTGATTAGTTCCCGGAATAAGAACAGTGATTTGTCAGCAAAGTTAGAAATTACAATACATTTCATCAATGTGTCTGTTATTCAGATTAAAGTAAGAATAACTTTTTTTGTATTGCAAATATTTAATATTTGCTTTGTATTGAAATCAGCATTAAATTCTTTTTAAAATGATAAGTAAGAGTTGGCATTTTGTTAAATATAACATTTTCTATAAGCATACAAAGTTAAAGAACATAACGATTTTCAAAAGTGTCCACAATTTTGGCCACCACTGTAGGTTTTAGAATGAAAACTTTTATTTTCTCACAATATATATATAACCATCGATGGACTATAGTTTGAAATCTTTTCAACACCAGACTGTTTCTTTTCAGACAAACAAACTATTGTTAATAAATATATTAAAATAATAAATATATTAAAATATAGTCTGGTGTTTATTACACTATATGACTTACAATGCAGTGGTTTTCTATTAGGTTTAAAATTGTCCATTGATTTATTACATAGAAATGAAAATAAATTATGTTATATGTCTGAGAAATATTTCCAGAGTAATGCTTAAAAAGGTTTTTTTCCCTCCTTTTAAGCATCTCTCAAAATTTATATCTGTAGTACAGTAAAATCTCAAAGACATTCCATTTTAGATTTTCAAAGCTTATTTTTTTGAAAAAGAGGAGATATTTCTAAAGTTTAAAAAAACACTTAAATGTATTAAAGTGTCTCAAAAAGTACTTTAATATCGATCTGAGTTGAAATGGATTTCCAAAATATATTTCATATTCACGTCGCAACTTGGCGATATGAAAAGAATATTCACCTGAAATGATTTTCAGTCAGTATAGACATAAAAAAATTGAAAATAATTGAATAGCATTAAAACTAATCTAAGAATTCGTATAGAAAATTATAATATCAGTGTGAAAGATACTGAAATAAATTCATTTTCGCAAATTACTTTTGATAATCTCAAAATGCTGAAATATCATATTTATTATATTACACTAATCAGTATCCCGTGCACTGATTAGTGTACACGGGATACTGGTTAGTGTAATATGATTTATCTCTACTTTTTGGGTTAGTACAATAATTTTAAATATAATGAAACTTTCATTTATGCAAAATGAATAATACAATGTATAAAAAAGTAATATATATATAATATAATTTTAAAAGGTTGTTACGAAATATTTTTAAAAAAATATGTTCCATATTATTTTCCTTACTATATGTCCCATATTTTTCCCTTACTATCATATAAATAAAGCTTATTACTAAATCGTTCGGCTTAAAAAACATTATTCTGTAATTTTAGCGTGAAATATCAATTGTTCTTTTTTTTATATTCTTTTCTTTTTTTAGTTTTATTAATTTTCTGTAAACAGCACGGAATCATTGAGACTTATCATTAATTTCCTTATACTAATTTAATTATCTCTTTCAATACTTATATTACAAGTCCTCTGATTCATTTTACATTCTCTAAATAACGTGGAATTATTAATCTATACTTATAATAAAGCTCAATGTGTGTGTGTGTGTGTGTGTGTGTAGGCGCTCTACAGGCCAGACCGTTTGACATACAGCTACTAAATTTGGTACATGTATACCTTGGAGGTTGGGAATGTGCACCTGGGGTTTCTTTTTTCGAATTTTTAATTAGAATTTTAATTATTAATTAAAAACTAACTTTCCCCCAAAAAAAATTTCCATTTTCCCCACCGCCAACTTTTCCGCCAAAAAAATCTTCCATTATCCCCAGCGCCAAACGAGAAAGGCTTCAGTTTTTTTTTTCTCCCAACAGTAATGAGGCTAGGGTTAAAATTTTTCGGCGGATTATTTCAATCGGTTCTGTTTATTTTCTTAATGTTTGACGCATTTAAAATTAAAAACATTGTTAATGAATCAATCTTTCAGATGCATTCTGAAGTACTTTTGAATTAAAATAAAACAGAATAAAGGAAATTAAAAATTTCTAATCCGCATAGCGTTACCCCAACTGGCGTAGAAAAAAATCACGTATTTGCGTTACGTAACCGGCGAAGAAAATTCACGCATGCGCATTCTGTTCTGATTGTTGCCATGACAACGTTATCAATGGATGATTTAAGTTATTTTTGGGTTAGTTGCATGCTTTTGTAAGTAAATTGTATTTATGTTAGTTATATATTTTTTGTATATGCTTATAGTTTTAAGTACATCGTTTTTTAAGTAGTTTTTTTAAAACCTGTTTTCAACCGTTTATTTTAAACGATTCGTTTTATTTTCTTAGTGTTTGATGCATTTAAATTTAAACATTGTTAATGAATCGATCTGCTCATAATGAATCTAAGAAAATTTTGTTGACCAACTCTTGAGATATTACATAAATTTAAAAAGATATTCTTTAGTGCCCATAAAGTTTAAACGCTAAGTGACTCTATTTTCAGTAATCAGATTATAAAAAAAAAGCTTTGTTTCAGTAAAAAATATTATTATATTAATTGAAGATAAATTCTTTCCACTTTAATTTAAAGCATAAATTCTAAGGGTGCTAACAGAAAATGAGAGAGATACATATTACGTTATGACTGAAGGCCTTTATAATATTATGAATGAATTATATGATAATCAAAATTTGAAGTTTTAAAATATTTTGATGAAGAAGCTATTAAAGTAGAAATTGCATAAAACATTTAATTATTAAAATTTTAACGAACATTAAGATTGGCGAACCGGCTGGTCGCCAAAGGCGACTAGTTAATAATAAATCTTTTTATCTATCTTTTCATTATATTAATTTTTTTTTCCTATTTTCATTTTTTTAAAAAAATTCTACATTGTTTATTCACTTTTTACATAATGTATTATAGTTATTAATTCTTATACAGCTGCGCATTCTTGATGATAGTACATATTATGATATTTATTGAATTCTGATAATATAAATAAATCGATAGATTAAATTGATTTAATCTATAATATTGATCGATTAATTAATTTAATTTTATTGAATTTATGTGTTAGTGCTTTTTGGTGAAATTAAGAAAAAAAATTTAAAATTGCCTAATGTTTGTAATAAGAAATGCATTTTTAACAATTAGAAAGGGAATGAAACTAGAAAGCAGACAATAGTTAAAACATAAACATTTAAATTGATTCATACAAATATATGCATGTATGGGTATGTGTGTGTTTTAAAATAAATGTAACCCTCATCTACCAGATATAAATTCAGCTTGTCTGTTGTTGCCTTTACAGAAATAAAGTTTTAAAGTGAATATAAGACTGTATGGTGGTGAATGAAGGCTATAAATGTGTAAAGTGAATATAAGACTGTTTCATTTTTAAAATCCATTTCTCATTCTTAAAATAAATATTGAATTGTTTGGAGCAAATTAGTTTTAAGATTCATTAAATAGACGTAAAATCTAATTAAATACATAAAACGACACATTATATATGAAAAATTTTAATGGTGCGATATCAGAAATTTAAAGATAATGATTTTTATCTTCTAGACTATAGCGTATTGATATCAACTTTAGGCAAGAAATGCCTCTTCTTGTCTAGTAGTAAAAAAAGAAAGCAATCAACACTAAAAGTATGAAAAATCATCATATACCAAAAATAAAAATGTATAGAAAAATAACATTTTTACTTCATCTAAGACTTCTGAAAACATTACGAAACTTAACGATTATTTTAATTTTATTTTTTTTACTCAAACTGGATATAATTGAGTGCAGGAGATATTTTGAGGGCACAACTCAAGTTGAAGAAGTTCGACCATAATATAGTGTGAACAGCCCCCATGTAATTGATGGTCGCCCTTCCGACAATTATTCATATCTTCTGAATATAAGTTGATCTTCTTTTCCCTAGGGATCTAGAAATGGTGATTTATCATTTACAAACGATTTCAGGAGTAACTTCCGAAAATCTTTTCTACCATGAAACATTCTGCGATGAGCCGGAATCAATTAAGCATTCATAATTAATAGTCATTTTATTTCTCGGTAAGTCACCCTTTGTTAAGGGGATGAAAATCACGTCAGTTTGAGAAACAGTTTTACTTTTTCATAGAAAAAAAAAATGTTAAGCAAGATTTTCCCGCTCCGCTGGATTCGAGGACTTAAGTTATTATGCCTTAATGTATCGATTATATGCTGTGATATATATGTTTCTATTCTTGTTTCCTCAGCGTATCTATCTGCCTTAATCCGAGCAGAAATAATTATGGAGATTGTTTTTGAGATATCTGCAGCAATGAATCTAGAGCCTCATTTAAACGTGGGATTCTGTAGATGCTGTTTATGGATTGGGTACAGTAATAACTTGTTTTATTTATAGCTTAAATCAGCGCATAAAGCATTCAGTTTAAGTTCTTCCATAAATAAACTAATTTGGAATATCCTGTAGGGAGGTTTTTTAAGTATTAGAAGATGGAATAACGGTCTTTTCTTTTTTTAAATGATTGAATTGTGAAATGAAAAAAGAAAACTGAAAATAAGAAATCATGTCTGTCTAGCGCTAGAAGTATTTTGTCATAAATCTGTCTGCTTAGCTAGTCTCTATTTAAAAACGTTTTGATTTTTCTGCATTTGTGAGCGAAGTAAATTTTATTGTATTTCTCACTTAATCAAAGCGCTGAATCAGTGAATTATTTTTTAAAAAATTATATAAATTTCGAATACTTTCTCGCGTTTGCTTTATCTTTATTTATGCCTCCTTTTTCATTTTGTGAAATGTTTGGAAAAAGAAATATTGACAAAAGATTAAATTTGGGCTATTCAGTGAAATTCTGAAAAATAAAAATCATTCACGAACCCTCACCAGTTTTTAAAAATCATGTTTTACACACATGACACACGCGTTATGTGTGTAAAACGTATGTGTATATATATATATATATTAGAATGTCTTTTAGCCTTATTAGAATTTTTACTTGTTTTATAACTTAATTTCTTAAAATAAGTAGTTTTTTTAATCTAAAATCAACATTTCAATTACAAATAATCAATAATATTTGTTTGTGCAGGTTGTACTGTAAATAAATGTATATATTAGAAAAGACTATTTAAAGATTCAGAAAAGAAGTTTTTTTTAATGGCTGATTTTTTCTTTTCCGTTATTAATTAAAATATTCTATTTTGAGTGATTTCTAACTCTTAGTTACTAAATTCATGCCTGGGGAGTGACAAAATTTAGGAAAGCATAAAACAGGAAAAATGAAAGTGTGGGAATACACTCAAAACTTGTAGAACTTCAAAAGGGAATTTCATTTTTTAGCAAACAATTATTCTACGATAATTAATGAATAATTAATTTTAAGAAAGAAGATTAAATAAATTCATTATACAAGCACAGATTTATACATTCAAAAATATACATTAAATTTATTACATATATAAGCATATATAGAAATAGATATAATTCTATATAGAGAAGGAGGGAAAAAAGGTTGAGTACATTTTCGTTGTCAAGGACAAATAACTCATAATATTCAAAGGTTGCAATCGAAAAAAAAAACTTTATGGGATTGTTTTTAGTTTATTTACATTTTAACCCTGACGTGTTTCTTGAAATGTTACATTTAAATTTTAAAATTAGATGAAGTTTTACGCATTTACATTACATTTGCTGACATTGTGATGTAGATATTATAAGCCTTCTTTTATTTAAATTCCTGTTTTTAGAAAATAAATTCACATTTCTAATTTTTGTATGTCGTGCCATAATTTCTATAAAAATATATTTCCGTAAAAATATAGATGTTTTCTATTTTGCATAAAGCAAGCATCATATCTCTATCAATCTGTTTAAAGTATTTACTTTTTTTTGAAATCGAATAAATTAGCGCCTTTTGAAAGTTTATAATCTGTTGAAAATGTCTGAACAATTCAACTAGCTAAGTAAGAAATCCAAATATAGATTATAAATAGATAAACAAAACGTAACATAACCATAAGCATTTAACAAAACATCGAAATTCTGAAAAAAATTTTATAGATTAATAATTTGCGTTTTAAATATTATGTACAATGGAACAGCATTGCGTTGTTGCTTAAATACATTTGAACTCCAAATACCTGTAAAATAGTTATGACCTATCTATATTTGTATTCTTTAAAATATTTCATACTTCTTATTTTTTATTTAAAATAATTAACATTTTATTGTGCTTGTTAATCCATGTTTTCATTCTAAGTGTTTGTAGAATGATATCTTTGGTTTATGATTAAATTTATTACTCATTTTCATTAGAGAATAATGTGAAAATGAATGTTTATTTTTTACATTCTTGAACAGGATGTGACAAAAGTGTTATAGTTTATCTAATTAAACCTCGAAATAATCTTTATATTAGTTACTTTAAAGGAGGAAGAAATCTAAATTATTTTAAACTACATTTCTTAAAAATACAATAAAAAAAATATGTATTATCTAAATGCATAAAGCATTGTAATTAATTTTTTACACTTGAATTTGATTCAACACTTTGTCTTAATTAGAGACAAATAATTTTGAGATTCATTGAATGTCATTGATTGTCTTTATTTGAATATATTGCACGGTCATACTTTCTTTTGTTACATGTTTTCTCAAACTACAGTTTTTGACTACTCTTAGAATTGAAGCTGAGTGATGGATGAAATGACTATTTATGAATTATTTAATTACACGCTCTTTTGACGAATTATTAGAAAGAAAAAATATCAATTAATTATTCTTAAAAGTTATAATATATTAAATTAATAAATTTAACTTTATTTAAAAAAAATCAGTGTTCTAAATTATTTTATTTATTTTCCATTTTTCTTAAAATCACGAAAATATATATTCCTGTGGATATTGAGGCTCGCAATGCTTTTGCTGCTTAATGATTGTTTGATTTTTAATGGTAAACGGCTCTGAAGAAAATCAGAACAGCTTTCTTAATGCAGTGCTTTTTAAAAGTGTTTGTCACATTTTTAAATGGGAACATTGTTCTAAGTTATAGGGTTGGAAGTTTTACAAAATTTTCCTCTTGGAGACGATTACATCATATTTATTTTATGTTATTTTTATAAATATTGACATTAATAATCATAGAATTCAATTTTGTCTCAGAAATTGACCAACATTTTATTCATTATATTGTGTCAAAAACAAAGGTACACGTGTAAAGCAATTTATTTATGGCATTATTTCATAATTCACTTTATTGATAATACAATTAATTATTTATGATAATAAATATTGATTCAGAAATGAATCTAAAAAGTCTAAAGGTATCTGATAAAAAAGTTTCATTTTCAGCATTGTAGGAAGATAATTTAACCATCGTTACATTTTTGTTCTCCTTACAGTCATATTGAAATACGTTTGAATCTTTTAACAAAGCGATTACACCACTTTTCAAGAATGTCTTAGATTAATGTTTGGATAATAAATCTTCAAAGAATAAAAAATATCGGATCAATATATCATAGAGGAAAAAATCAGTTTTTAAAATCAGTCAGTTAAGTTACTCTCGAATTATTTCATTCCCAAGATCATTCGTGTTCGAGATCCTCAGAATACTAGAATGCACAAATTTCTCTGTCAAGAGTTTGATAAATTTCCTCCTCTCCCTTGAAATCCGAAATGACAGCTCCTATTCTTAGGGGATTGGTATACAAAAGAGGACCTCTCTAAGCTGATGGTTACTAAGCAAATGTATACTCGAATATCTTTTGAGATTTCCCAGAAAATCTATCTGCCCCTCCAAGCCTAAATGGAATAGCGTATTTAGAACAAAGCATCGCCTCAGGTAGTCAATCAGCTTCACTTAATGAAAGGGCTGGGATTTTCGTGGGCATCTCAAGAGTCCGCCGTAGTTTTATTGAATGGACGTTTGGGGACTTTCAGTATTGATAGAGTAAAACTGAATTTGTTTCACCATTTGATCAATTTATGGATATGTTTATTATTATTTTTTCAAACGCTTCATGCCTATTTTGTTTTAAACAAAAAATTAATTACTCTAACTGATTTTTGGTTGACTTCTAAGTGAAACATAGTTTTACTTTAGTAATATTTCGACTAAATGAATTACCTTTAGGTATATTTTGAAATTCTTAAAACTTAGTTTCCATGTGCTTCGTTTCAGAATACAATATATAATACAATATGGAAAACTTTCCTTTTATTTTTCTAAAGTAAATGTTTAAATATTTTAAATAAATAATCTCCCACCGATTGGTAAGAAAAAATTCTTGGAATGAGTATCATAATATTGGCTTGAATCAAACAACGCCTGTTCAACTTATTGTCTCCTATAACTAGAACAATTTTATACTATTATTTGTAAAGTCCAAAAAATATAACCCATTTGTTAAGTATATTATATTCCTTTTCAGATGGTCAGTCCCGCGTCTCCCACAAAGGTGACACCTTGAACATGAGCGTCTTGGGAAAGAAGGGTCATGGTGAGACTGCATACGAGGTGCCCAAGGACTCCCTGTACTTCCCATCCCCGTACGCCACGACGCGTGTTCCTGGGTACGTGGTCGAGGAAGGAAGCGAATGTGACAGCCTCAGGTCAAGTACCAGAACTCCTAGCGATCCGCAGGGAAGTCATACGTACGATGTACCGTTTCCAGTTAGAAGGGTTAGTGCATGCAACAAATCCTCGATCAAAACCATAGTCCGAAAAATTTCTTAAGATTAAATGACTTCCTTTTACACCAAATAGAGTTGATGGTTATATAGTTTAAAATCTATAATCAATATTAATTATTAAATTCAAACCTGACCAATAAAAAAATCAGGAAATTTTCAAGCGAAAATATGGAAACTAATTAATGTAGGTGAATCAGCTGTGAATTCAAAAATTTATGATATATTTGGATGTAGAAGCTACATAAGGGAAATTGGTCTCATATAAGAATCTGAAATCTCATTTTTATTTTTCTCCAAATAATGTACATTCTAACACCAGCGTTCAGGCATTAAGCAAAGTTTATGAAGCATATATTTCTTAGTATGTTTCAACCCGAAAATGATTTTAGATTTTCTTTCAAATTATATTTGATATTAAGCATTCCAGATGTAATGAATAGAAACTCTCAATTCCTTGATTGTTTATCATTTCTCGACGAGGAGGGGGGAGTATAAGGGTCTAGTTACTTCCATTTTAATTATGGAATATGCCTGCAATTAAAGGGATATGCTAGGGTCAATGATGCTTAGTACCTGCTATGGAAAATGAACGATGATGATCATTAGAAATCCATGTCAGTTCCCACTTCCGTGCTGTCAAGACAATGACAATCATCAGATATCCCACGAACTTCAGCAGGCTGTAGTTCTAGTGGTTTCGATAAGCTCTTCAGTCTCTTTTTTAATTCATATCCATATCAGTTTTGTTCTTGACTGCGAAGTTACTTCCTAACATTTAGAATTAAAATTATACATCATCCATTTGATGAGATGCAGACGTAAAATAACGGTGCCAAGCTAAATCTGTAATCGAAATAGATAAACATTGAATTTAAATAATTGTAAATATCCTCTTTTGTAAGAGTAGAATAAATTCAGGATAAACTGAATTTTAATTTTATTCTTTGTTCATTAGTTTTAATACGACGCCATCCCCGCCCCCTCCAAAAAAATGGTGTTTGAATCCACACCAAAGAAGTATGAGAAATATGATAATTCAGGCCATTATGTAATATCAGATATAAACAAAGAGTTTGAACCCTTTTCGAGACCAAATAACAGCCTCTATAAGCATGGAGAGTCATCTTTGATTATTCATTCTTAGTACAATCTTAGTACGAGCTGGTACACGCCTTGGTGAATAGACTTTCATTTAAAAGGGTGAATTTTTTTATGTGTTTCAAAAATTAAAGATATTATTAATGAAATGGAAATGTGTAATCGTGTATGAATTTACTGCACAAAATAAATAAACCACAATTAAAAGTTTTTTATTCTTATTTTAAAGCTATAGATGATTTCTAATCCTAACCTAATTATTGAATTGTTTTATTAATTCATTAGGGGCATGTAAAGTAATAAGAAAACTGTTTATGTATGGATGAAATAAACCACTGTTAGTTATATATATCTACCAAACCAATAAGAATAACGGAAATTAAATTATGATTAGACCTTCATATTTATAAAGTGAATATTCATTTTTGAGATTCCGTATTTGAAGATAAATTTACAGAAATTGAAGTATTAATAGTGAATTTCATTGTTAAATGATACAGTTTTTAACTGAGTATATAACAACTAAGGTCTCTAAAATATTACTATACTTTAATGTTGTTTATCACGCTTATTAAAAAAACAAAAACATTGTGTTTCTTAGAAATATTATAAAGAGATGTAAATTCTGAAAATTCATAATATTACAAAGAATTCCTTAAAGAAATATTAAATTATTGCGAACCTTATTTAATTCCAAGAAATAACTTAGAAAGATTACTTAGTATTAATTAATTAATTACAGAATGCACTTTTTTGCTATGAAATTCATAATTCAGTATAGTATTTTCAGCTTTGACTACTTTAAAACTGTTTCTCTTATTCTAAGCGTAAGTATTTATAATCGTAAACAAAAGCGTCAGAATAAAAATTTATGCTTAATTGCTATAATTATGCATCTCTATTCCATTTTCCTTAAGAAAAAAATATAAAAAGCAGAAAATAAAACTATTAATATTTGTCTAACTTTACATGGGAAATTATTTTATTTCTCTTATTCAAAAAGGACACAATTCATTAGAAAATTAAACAATAATAATTAAGTTACTATGAGATTGAATTAATCCATCAATAAATTATGTAACGATTTCAAATTATGCTTTTATTAATCTCATCATATTCTGCCATTTTAATCTAAATATCTAATTGTTTGTTTAACCTAATTCATTTTTTTTTCATTCGAGATTGCTCAAGTCTATTTTTTTATTGAAAATATTGAATTATTTTAATTCATCTACATCCTCATAAAATCATATTCAAAAACTTTGAGTTGTAATAAAATATGATTACATATTATACAAAATATGTAAACAATTAAGTATTTGAAATTACATTCATTTTTACCTTAATATACTAAAGGCTATAAAAAATTACTTTATCTTGAACAATTGTTCATAATTGCATGACTGTTATTTCTGAAAAAAAAAGTTAAAAATCTTTTAACTATATTTGGATAAAATTTGTTAACATAAGTTTTTTTTTGCTTGAAGCAAAGAGACATAATGAACAATCTTATTTTTAAATAATAAATTTAGTTTAAAATCTTAAATTTAATTTAAGTATTTATATTTACTTTGCAACGTTTATTGAAAACTTCCGCGTACATTTATTTACTTAAGTATTGTTTTTCATAAAATGAGCAGTATAATTTTAAGATTTTAAAATATTTCACTTTTATTTTTTATCACGAAATCATTAAATATTAAATTAATTTATTTATGGAAATTTTCATGCGAATATTTTTAATTAAACTCTTTAGTAAAAATAAATAAACTATCAGCCATCCATCTTACTTTCATAATTAGATAAAAAAATATTAATTCATAAAATAATAAAAAATAATTATCTTTTAACTTATTTTTTTATAATTTATTCCTAACAATGGTCGCATTATTATTATCTTCATTGATCACTAGCTTAAATTCACAAAAAAACTGGCCAAAATTTAATAAGTCAATTCTTCAAGCCAATAATCATTTTATAAAAATTATGTTTAAATTATTATTTTCGGCATTAAAATAATTTGGTTTGTTTTATCTTTTTCAGCCGGAATACGAGGAACAGTATTCGCAAATCAAGCGCGTACCATTGTCAACCCTGCAAACCTCCAACGTCTATCAAGCCCCTCGTAAGTGCGTACAAAATATATTTCATCTACTTTCTCTCCCTTACTGATTTTTTATTTCTTTCCATCATTCTGCCTTTTTTTAACCGTCTGAGTTAAAAAGCTTTCTTTCAACTGTTTCAACTCATTTAGCAGTTTTTCCGTTGCATCAAATGAACCTATTCAATGCTGAGTGGTATTCAATGACACACCGTTTTTTAT
Organism: Argiope bruennichi; assembly: GCF_947563725.1. Lineage (NCBI taxonomy): Eukaryota > Metazoa > Arthropoda > Arachnida > Araneae > Araneidae > Argiope > Argiope bruennichi. The sequence continues at coordinate 78,944,920 of NC_079158.1, forward strand.
CCTCAAGTAATTTTTTTTTTCCTTGAGAAAACTTTTCCGGGAAAATTTTACGTAGATTCAATTTTCGGAGTTCTTTTCAATGTTTTCTTTTCTTTTATTTTTATCTCTTATTTTTTTCCGTTCTTCAATAAGACATCCTACCAGCTGTAGAATTTAAAAGAAAAGTTTTGAAAGGAATTATTTTTAGCTGACCGACTGTCAACCCACTTCGTAGAAAGAATTATCAGAGATTGTTGGAAGTGTATACTTTATTTTTTTGGTTAAAGGATTGCAATCAAGAGCTCATTGAAGTTTTGCAATTACGTCAATGAAACTCTGGAAATAGTGATTGGGAATATTTAACGAAGCATTTATTTGTTTCTAATTTTTAGCTAACTTATCTTTAGTAGAGATATTAACTGCGATAAATAACATTTAATTTTAGATATTTAGTTGTTATTATTATGAAGAAACCACAAATTATTCGCTGAAATAATTTAAAACTATTTAAAGCTAGTTACATTCTTTACAGTCTTAAAAAGTTTCGAAATTTTGTAAATAATTTCTACATGCAAAAGAATGATATTTATTATAATTAAAAAGGCGAATTTTGTGATCGACTTATAAGAATTTGTTTCATTCTATTTAAATATGCACAGTGCATTCCAGTAGCTCATGATTTTCTGGTGGAAATCTTTTTAACTTCGTTACATGAAGAAATTGTGGTATAGCAACGATTCTCAAGTTCCGAAGAAGTGCAGCAGCCAGATGGCTTGTAAATCCATTTACATATTTTTGTGAATGACAAAAAAAAATTTAAATTACACTGTGTTGGTATTTTAAAGAAAAAACAATTACATAATTTCTATCTGCACTCATTTTTTCATAATAAAGTAAGTTTCGAACATTTCTTTTAACGAAATGTCTATTATTCAATGATATACCTGTTTTTTTTTCCTTTCTTGAGAAAACCTTTCTTTCTTTTTGAGGTAAATGTTATGTCGATTCAATTTTCGGTGTTTTTTTCAGTATTTTCTTTGCTTTTTTTCCGCTCTTAAATAAGAACTGTAAACTGTTTAACAGTAAAATTTAAAAGAAAATTTTGAAAGGCATTATTTTTAGCTGACTGACTGTCAACTCATTTCGTTGAAAGAATTTTCAGAGATTGTTGGAAGTGTATACTTTAAGTTTTTGGTTAAATGTTTGAAATAAAGAGCTCCTTAAAGTTTTGTAATTATATGAATGAAACTCTGGAAATGGTGATTGGGAATATTTGATGAAGCATTTATTTGTTTCCAATTTTTAGTTTATGTATCTTTAGTAGAGAATTTAACTGCGAAAAACAACATTTGATTTTAAGGGTTTTTTTCATTATTATGAAAGACCTATACATCATTTGCAGCAAATAAATTACAATTATTTTAAAAACTAATGACATAGTATCATGTTTACATATCCAAAAAGTTTCAAAATTTTGTAAATATTTTCTAAATGCAAAATAATTATACCTTCTGTCATTAAAATCACGAAATATATCATATGACCGACTAATAAGAACGCATTTTATTTTATTCAAATATACACAGCTCATTCCATAATTTTATGATTGTCCTTATAAAATTTTTTTCTTCCTCAAATGAAGAAATTGTAATATAGCAGCGATTCTTAAGTTCCGAAGAAGTGCAGCAGGCAGAAGGCTTGTTACTTCCTTTAAGTTTTTTTTTAATTATGACAAAAATACAAATTACATTGTGCTGTTGTTTCAAAAAAAAAACAATTACACAATTTCTATCTCTATTCATTGTTTCTTAACAAAAATAAGTTTTGAAGATTTTTGAAAGTAAAATATATATTTTGAAAGAAGAATATTGTATTCGTTGCATTACAACGAATAATATAATTTTTACAATATAATGTATAATGTAATTAAATATGTCTGACTTGCAGATTAATGCAATCATTCTTCCCACACATTGCATTAAGCAGATTTATTATACCGTTTATAAATTTGATTAAATGGCATTGCGTGATTTTTCTAGTTAAAAACATAATGATAAAGAAATATTTCTGAAAATAAATTATTAATTAATAATTAATTAATTAAATTTCTAAATATAAATTATATTTTATATTTGAGACAAGAATTGTTATAATTATATTACTTGAGCATTGGAATTAAGATTTTTATAACAAATAAATATGGTAATTTGAGCTAAAACAATTCAATGGTAATTTAATTTGATTAATAATGATTATTGAGTTTTTCATATATAAATATAAAATAGAAACGTTATTATTTTATAAAAAAAATATTCCGTTTTCAATTTTTTAAAAAATTGAAATGCCATTCTTTTTTTTATTAAGAATATATTGTTGTATTATCTTATCATTATCATTCATCTTAACCAGAGAATCATCTTTAAATTATTATAATCATATTTCATTACATTAAAATTTTCCTGAATCTAAAAACCTCTGATAAAAACAACTTACAATTAAATGACTCACTTCCAGAGAATTAAATTAGGAATATATATTAAGCAAATAAAATACAGAAAATATACAAAAAAAAAAAACATCTAGAATATGAAAAATAAGTGCTAATTGTTGAAAGATGAATTTTTAATACTTTTTCTGAACAGCAATTAGAATTTTTCTAATTGAGAATTCATCCTCTAAACGAAATATCAATTAAATATAAATTAAGGCATTAAATATATAAATAATAATAGAATGCAGGATTTAATAAATAAATATATTACTGGAAAAAATGATTTTTTAAGAAATCTTGATTTCAAACAGTATTTATTTCTCGTATTTCATACCTTCCGATATAAATAAAAAATAAACAAAAATCCTTATTTTATTAAATAAAGCAATTCAGTCAGAGACATGTTCTAAAAAATATTTCATTTTTATTAATTATAATTTTGGCTGTATATGTCATATTATTCTGGAAAAATATATATATAATAGTTTAATGTACCAGAAATAGAGCTAGCAGCCATGTGATCTCCGTTAAAACTAGTATTTTTATACAAATGCTTGAAGTTTTTAAACCAGAATCCACAGAAGTTAAAATGTTCGTGTGAGAATGATGCTCGATCACTAAATCAAGTCCCAGATATGTAGGACTTCTAAATTCAGAAAAAGGTAAAAGTTCCAATTGTGATTTTCTTCTAAAGTTAGAAAAAGTATGCAGACTCAGTTAATGACCTCGTCCTTTGATCATTGTTCAAAATTACTGGGTCATTCTATAAATTTCCCTTGTTCAGTTTCAAAACCGAATATTACTTAAATAAATTAGAAGCGAAAATATGCTTTGTGGGCTCAACTAAATTAAATATAATTTGAACTAATTTAGAGTGTACAGATTGCACAAAATTATTGTCAATTAAAGCTTTCTTGGATAACCAAATGTTTAAATTTCACATTATGTTACATTTAAAACGTTGTTAATTGGTTCATGTCTGTTGAAAGGATTGTTAATATGGACAAATTTAATTAAAATAAACGTGCTAATGTTAATTCTAGCTAAATATCCAAGAAACGAAAATAATGAGCGTTCAAAGGTCATTGAAACTCCTCTCATATTATATTTCAAGAAGATATTATATAGCTTTTCCTAAATTACAGACTGTCATATCGAGAATTACTAACAAGGTAGATACTGCTAATAACAAGCTAAAGATGCGCTCTAAGAACCTGTAATTTGTAAGATACAATTAACAAATATTTCTTTTGAGAAGTTAAATGAAGATTATAATAATATAACGTTAATGGAAAAACATGCTTTAAAAATAATTATGACATTCTTTTTGTAATAGTGGAAGATGCTTATGGCATTAGAAATTCCTAAAATTCTTACAGAATGTAGTCTTTAACTTGACTTCCCTCTGATAAGATAATTGCATGACGACAAATTAAAACTGTAAAATATTAATGAGTCGAATTAAAATAGTAACCATGATTAAAGATATGTGGTTCTAGTGACAATTTCAATAATTTCTTTTATTTACACTTTGTAAAATGTGTCTTGGGAATATTAAAGCGAGATGCACTAGAATAAAAAAGTGTATATTTAAGATTTGTGGTCAAAAGTGGTTTGAGTATAAAAAAAATTTTTTTTCTATTTTTTTTTTTATTCTAGTAAATTTGACCTTTTTTTTTATTCTTATAGATAAATGAATTCTTTGATATACTGTATTACATTTAATACCAAAACGAGAAATGTATCAAAAACATTTTATTATTTTTTTAATATATAAAAATCATGAATATTGTAAATATCTTTATCCACTCATAGTAAAATATTACTTGTTATCTTAAGCCTAAATAGCTTCTCTTCATTTGAAAATGCAAGAAAATAACCAGAATTTTAAGATCGGACACATCATTGTCACATAAAATAATATTAATTGACATAAAAAAATGGAGAAAAAATCATTTTATACTGAAAATCTATTTCAATTTAAATAAAAGAAATATGCCAAAATATTATCTTAAGTTTTTTTTTCAGTTTGAATTGGAATTTACAGTTTAAGAGTGATTTTCATATTATGTATTTTATATCCTTAAATATAAATAAATACTTTTGATTTCTTTTAAAGCATGCCGAATTTTCTATAATCGATTAAAATTAAAAAGGAAAAAAAAAAATGAAAGTAAAATCCTCAGAAAATCAGTTCTATCAGCTATATCTTGATGAAACACTTGCCAATAGTCTAAAAGCCAAAAATATGGAATGTAGTTTGAGCAACTTGATCTTAATTTAATAAAGCATATATAAATTTGCTTGGAAATGGTTTTATATAAAGAAAGCTTAATTTACTGTAGGATGTTGGGGAGGGGATATATGATTGTTTTCTATTTATGCCGTAAATTTAGAATAGAGGCTTCTTAAAGCCAGAACCTACATGAATTATTGCAATATATAGTTGAGTTTTTTTTTTTTCTCCTCAAGTTTGGGAAGAATTTCAAAATTTTAATTTATAATTTTGGAAAATTCAAAAATTTCAAGAAAATGTTAGTTAATCATTATTGTTAGATTTTGTTACGTTTTATATAGATATTTCGCTAAATAAAAAATGAAATAAGAAATAATTGAAATGGATGAAAAATAAAAAAAATAAAAATTAGAGGATACATTAAATAAATATTAAGAATTATTCATGACAAATCCAAGTACAACTTAAAATTCTCATCTTAAAATATTTTCAGATATATCTTTATTAATGTTTTAATATCTTGTTGTATAAGATGTCTCTTTAATTTTTATTTTTTAAAGTATAGTATTTTGACTTTTTTCAGTACTCAAATTTTACATATTATCATGACTCTGTCAGGGACTGTGGAATCTTTATTATATATATATATATATATATATATATATATATATATAGTTCTGCATTTATCGCCATTATTCATATATCCTCGATTTAAAGTTATTCATAAAAATTAAGTACTACCAATAATACCTCTGAATTTCGAAATCCCAACAAATATTTTTTTTAATTTAAATTAGGGGAAAATTTGTTTTAGAGCCTTTAGACTATTGCCCCATCTTTTTTATTTCTATTTATTTCAGAGTATTGTGACAGCGAGAAACTTGTGTCTAGATGGATAGGTCGTCCAACATCTGAACCCTGCACCTTCCAGCTTTCCCAAGATCCTCGCGGCAGGGGGGTGCAGGAGGAAGGTCGTTGGTACCCTTCCAGGTACAGAACGACCTCCTCCTCCTACGCCCAACAACAGAGGTAAGAAGTATTAAGAATATACTCGCTGTTTATTTATTTGGCTTCTTTTTAGTTTAATATGGTACCAGTTCTGGGATATTAATGCTCGTGTGCAGGGAAGGGCATGAGGAAGGTTGTTGGTATTCCTCCAAGTATTGAACTACATCCTCTTCCACCACCACCTGCTACAACTGTGGTAAAAGATATTGAAAATGCATTCACTGTTATAGATATTAGTTTAGTCCTACACTCTGAACTATTGAATTACAGAAATATTAAATCTAAGATAGAAATGGAAGTTTAATAGTACCCATTCAGGTATAAAACGACATACAATTCAAATTTCTAACAAAAGAGTTAAGAAATTTCGTGTATATTCGCTATTTATTCATTCGCACTCTCATTTCTGCAACATTAAAACTCTACAGAAAGCAGAGGAAGGTTATTGGTATCATTCCTGTATTAAAGAACACCTTCCGCTCCCACCATTTACAACAATATAAATAAAGTAAGAATGCCTTCATCGTTATAAGCATTTCTCATTTATTTTATTCTCACACCTCTGGGACATTAAAATTACTGATACTCCCGTAGGTACATGATGACTTTCTCCTTCTAGCCTCAACAACAGCAATGAAGAATACTAAGAATGTATTCACTATTTCAATAATTACCCTTGTAGTTTAACCTCGAATTTCTGAAGTAATAATGCATGCGATGGGCATTTTGATTCTAATTTACTTTACAAATATTCCATACCATATTGACTCTTCTAACTAAAACAATAAGTTATCTTTATATCCATACATCTCCTGCTAATAAGTGATATTTCAGTTACAATTGCAGTACCCGAAGAAACATTGTCACTGAAATCAGACTTGACTCTTCTAACAAAAATAATAATTTGTCCTTTATTAGTAAATTTCTTGCATATAAATAATATTTTTGTTATAATTTCAGTATTTGCAGAAGGATTACCACTAAAATCTGACAATTGGCTTTTGTAACTACAATAATTATTTTTTCTTATATCAATAAATTTCCTGCAAATAAGTTATAGTTACAATTTCAGTACCTGAAGAAACATTCCCTCTAAGATCTCAAAACTTCTGCTGCTAATGCTCGTTTTCCTTGAAAACTATAATGTAAAATGGATCTGGAACTTCAGCTGGTGTTTGAAGAGAATACGGTTGCTATCTCATAGAAAAAAAAATGAAATATATTTTTTTTCTTGTATCTGTCAGATACAAAAAAGAATGAAGCTTCAACTCATTTTAGACCACTCATGAAATCATAGAAATAAATATAGCAGCAGATTTGGATAAATTCTCAAAATAGTAAGACAAAAATGATTCTAAATATGATTTTTAAAATGCCATGCATATGATTTTGTATTAAAAGGCGAAAATTGCATAGTCTTAAAGAATAGCAAAAAATGAGATTATGAATATACCCTATGCAATGAGATCACTGCAAAATTGAAGTGTAATAAAATATATGAAGTTCCTATCAAGAGAGCTGTTAGAAAAATTAAAAATAATTAAATTTAAAAGTGGTTCAACATCCTTAATTTAATAGAAAGTGTACATTAATAGTAGAAGAGCGAATTTTATTTAAATTATTTTTATCGATATTATTGTTGGATTCTTTACTATAAGTAAATCGTTCCTTTCTGAAACAACAATGATTCAGATAACGCATATAAACATTGGTTTAGAATTAATGCCTGATCTTACTAAAGATCGAGTTGAGGAGATACCTAATTAATTTATTTTGAAAATTGGTTTTAGTTTTCGAAAAAGAATTGTTAAATTACACATCCGAACGTTACGGGTGTTTGCTGTGGTCTCATTGTAAAGCGCATTCTCATTTTCTTCTGAGTAACTATAATTTTTATTGGTGTTGTAATTTTCCAAATGTTGATATAATATTTCTACACTGCCTATGCCAATATATAAATTATTATAATCAAGGAGAGATATATAGACTTAAATATCAAAAAGAATTTATAGAGAAATACAGCTGATGAACATAAATAGTATAAAATTATATTATATATATATATATATATATATATATATATATATATATACAGAAATATAGGGTAACATTATATTGTAACATATTAATTAAATTAATATTAATTGAAAAAAGATTATTTTAAATATCAAAATTTTATTCCTTTCATTTCAAAGAATTCCTGATAGCAAAAACAATCCTTTATTGTTATATTGTTCTATCCATTATAAAAGGAACAGTCAGTAGATATCTCGAAAAATTTTTTATGCCCATATAAGTGCATATTTTATATCTTAAAATTATTAGGTTTTCCTTTCCTTCAAGAAATGCTTTGTGTGTTATTAAAATCATATTATAGATAAATCGCCCCTCATGTTATAGTCATATTTATTGCTAAAAAGGAATGGATGGTAGAAGAAGGGGGAAAATATCCGTTGCTAGTGACGTGACTGGTTTGCTGTTATTTCTAATTCCTCTTCTGTAGAATCCTTTTATTGGTTGTTTAAAAAAATATTTCGTATCAGATATGTGTTATTATAAATATTTTGTGGGAATAATCTATATAAACTATTATTCTCTCCCTATAAATAACTAAAATAAAATTGAAAATAATGATAAGTTGTTTAATTTAGAGCTACATCCATTTATTTATTTGGTTTTCATATTAAAATATATGTACACAAATAATCTTATTATAAAAATGACTGTAATAATTTTTTTATACTTGATAGGATCATTTTTAACATATATTTTATATTTCACTTGATAGAGCCTATGCAATTTATAAGATTTTGTTCTTAACAGAGTTACATAAATATAAACCCGAACTGCTTTTTTTATTACTTAAGTATTCAAAATGTAAAGTTCATTTTTTTTTTACAAATCTGTTTTAATTAAAAATCAATTTGTTTACCTAAGAACCTCAAACTTTCAAGCAAATTTCGACTTTAAAGAATATATTGTACGGTTGGAATTAGGGATTGCAATACGGGACCAAAATTTCAATACCGGTATTCGGTATTTTTTAGATCTTAATACCGGGATACCGGTTTTAATACCGGTTTTAGAAATTTTAGAAAAAGAAAGAAAACACAGGTGTTTCTTTGTTTTATTTGCCAGTTTTATAAGAGAGTGTAAATATCACAAAAAATAATATGGAACTTATAAATTATAACAGTATATAAAGAATCACAAAAAAAGTAAAGGAACAACTTATTTATTTAAATCACAAAAAAAAGTGTAAATATCACTATTAAGTCTGTGGTACTATTACAAATTTTTGAAATGTGATCTTAAAAAACATGATGCATCAATTGTACTGTCATTAAAGCTGAAAAGTAATTTTGTGTAAAAATTACCAGCTGTCGAAAACGCTCTTTCGGCATCTACGCTAGTTGGCGATACTGTTAGCAATACGCGATATACTTTTTCCAAGTACTTACCTCTAAATCCCTCATCTTCAAATAAATCAATTTCTCGTCGGATGGTTTTGGATATAGCTGATTTCTGTATTGTATTTTGGTTCGTTGATTTTTTTTATTTATCGCTAATTCCAGTTTTTGTTCAAGAGACAATTCCTTTTCACTATCGACATTAGTGTCATAATGATCTTCGATAACTGAACCGAATTCTTCTGAATGTGGATAGGTTTGTGGGTAAAAAATTGTAAGAAAATTTACTATAAACTTAATCAGATTATTTTCTTTTCTTTTACATTTTCATATTTAAAATCATTATAATTATGTAAATATCATAAGACATTTTCTATTTCGGTATGCCTTTGTTTTGTGCAATTTTTCAATGTAATATATAATTCTTCAGATAGTGATGCGTGCTGTTCTCTCATGATTGCAACATGAAATTTATTGTTGCATTAGCTGTTAATAAATTAAATTCTCTCCGACATAATGCCTCTATAGTCAGTTTTATTGGAAGTAGAGCTGATATAGTTCTGGATATTAAGTCGAATTCACTGTCTGAAAAATTAATTTGCAGGTTTAAGTCGATTATTGCTTTTTGAATTGGATTTCTAAATTTCAAAACCCGTTCCATCATTAGGAGTAAACTGTTCCAACGTGTCTCGGAATCTATTAGTATATATTCTGTCTTATGTTCAGTTAGTATATATTTTTATAATATGGCATTTTTTTGTAGGGGAAAGTTTAAATATCTTAACAATTTTTCGAACTTTATAAATTATAGGAAGCAATTCTTGATGGGTTAATATTTCATCCTCATTAGCAATATCAATTTCCACAATTACATTGCCATTATCTTCATTGTCAATATCACTCTCACTCTCACTGTCTTCAATGTCGGAATCCGAAGTTTCTATATCCACAATATTTGGATTCTTCTGTTCTTTATTTTTTTGGTATAATACATCTATTACTCCTAACTGAATTCCATGAGCATAGCACAATTGCTGACTTGCACCAATCAACTTTCCAACTTCTTTCATAACTGTTGCTCCATCAGTCGTTATGGATACAATATTTTCTTTCAGGGATAATCCATGTTTCGCTAATTTAGATTTAAGCAATTAATTAAGCCATTAATTAGCTAATTTATTTCGCAGGTTAGAGAGACATAAACACAAAAACGTATACTATTTTGCTATGTTGGCGATCCCTGAACCTATAGTGGAGACAATTTAAAAAATTTCCAGTAAATACCGAAAAACCGGTATTTAAACTTGTGAATACCGGTATTACGAAATTGTAAAATGGCTCAAAATACTGGTATTCGGTATCCCGGTATACCGGTATTGCAACCCCTAGTTGGAATACATGAAATAGGATTTACTTATGATTATCATTATTTAAAAATTCTGATAAAAGAACGGAACTAGGAGTAATTTTTGACCTGGACTCAAAAGAATTCAATAAGGTGGGTTCCCTACAATATATCCGGTAATTTTTGCCAATATGAGATATTTACTAAATTTTCCGAATTGAAATGAAAGTGAGTTGTTACAATGTTTTAAAAAAGCATCAAAATTACTGTTTTTAACTATCACCAATGGAAAATTTTCTATCGCGTAGTTAAATTTACAGCCAAGTACTATGAAATATATTTTATTAGTTACCATCAATTTGCTTTCATCCCATTTAATAATAATTCTTATATAGAAAGAATGATAGATGAATCTATTTAATTTATAAAGTCGACAGTTATAGTTAAAAAAAGGAAATTATATCATAAAAAGTCAAAACAAGCAATTCTAGAATCATAAAACATTTTTTTATATTACGCTTAGAAAGAATATGTCTTCATATAAATATTAAATCTTCTACTGTTTAATAGTGTCTAAGAAAACAAATAATATCAAGTAAAAACGTAGTTTAAAATCTTTATCAACAAAAATCATGATTGAAACATTTGGATACAATTAATCAGAGTTTGACACATTATAATATTTCAGTTACTCTAAATATCAATTTTCATAGAAATTCATTATATACTTGAAGTTATCAATCAAATATCAAATGAATTGTTTCTTATCATTTACTCTAAATAAATTTGATTACTTAACTAGATATAATTTTAAAAAATGTAAAAACCTCGTGTCACTTGATTTTAAGGAGTAATTTATGGTTATAAATATATTGTTTTGGTTTGAAAGAAAAAAAATGCTTCAATTTTCCTAAGCACTTTTCGTAACCTGTTTTATTTGTTTATTTAGAAAGTTTTTTTTTAATGTTTTAACGATAGTTTTATTTTACTGATGATAATAATTTTGATCCATCTAAACTACTGTCATTTTAACTTGTCAATATCACTGTCATTTATCAACTGCCCGGTAGGAAAGCAGAATTGAAATAAGAAACGTGACAAGTCAGATGTCAAAAATCGAAAAATAAGAAAGAATAATTCCTTTTCTTCAATGGAAACGTTATAATATAAAGGCATTATGTATGACGATTTTCTTCCTAAGATTTATCCTGACATTGCGTCCTATTACAAGACCTCAAAAGAAAGAAAAAGTCAAACGACTATTACTAACGGTAAAAACCATCCACTGCAAACCGAATAAACATAATAACATAAAAAAAATGTCTTTGGTACAGAAAGACAAAGAACCTTCATTTTTCGGAAGAGAAGACAATTCTTTGACACCCGGGCGACAGAATGTCTATTAGGGGTTTTGTTTATGTCAGGATTCGGATAGAGTGACAAAATGAGCAATTTCAGACAATCTTCTCTTAAGGGGAAACAACCGTTATATACAGCATATCACACGTTCTTTGAAAAAAGAAACCTTCTCCTTCTTCTAAAATAGAGAAGGTTAGATTCACGTTATTGCTGCTGCTCTGACAATTCTTTTCCTGAACCTCAGATTTCGAGAATGTTCTTTCTTTCCTTTTTTGTTTCTTTGGGTGGTCTTTTAGTAGACTCAAGGAAGGCAAAGAAAAAAGGAATTACACGAACAGGAATTACGGTACACTTAGCTCAATTGAACAGGTTTGTTACAAACAGAAAACACATGGATTTATCAAATGGATCTGATAAGCCCACATTCGTAAAGAGAATTGTTTTTGCTTTTCTTATTGCAAAGTTTATTATTGCATTCATTTCCTAAGACCGAATAATGTATTCTATGCCGATAAGAACTAAGTTGTAAAATGTTGACTATATTTTTATCCAATGATGTATTTCTTGAATAAACATTAATTGGCGAGTATTGCTATATTCATTTTCTATTATTTTCTAATAAAGTTTGGAATTTTTCGTTTGAAAAAATAATTTTTGAAATAAAAAGCAGGATATTTATTGGCCTTTTTTTAGACATTCGGAAATTAGATGTAATGCCTCCTTTAATTCTCCTATTCCCAGTTTTGTTAAACATTTTCTTTGAAATCTTTCCGGAAAAAAATATAGCCATACATTAGATTTATACAAAAGAATATCAGAATGATACATACCACTATTATTAAAGGGCAAATTTATTATCTTTTTTAAAAGCTGATTTGATTTCCACCGAAATCATTGGATTTAAACATTGAAACATAAAGAATAAAGAAACATCTGAACGAATAAAGCCCGAGATTTAGTGATAAGGCTCATATAATAAGAGAATGATTTTCTGTAATATACATGAAAAAAAAAAGTAGGCAATATTAGGAACTAAACAATCTTTATCCACACGTACTAAATGTCAAGATCTTTGATGTTCGAGTCTTTTTCAACTCTTAATCCAGATTAATATTTCGAGAAACTTAAATGGGGACTTCATGAAAAAGGTTGCAAAGATATAGAACCCAAAAATAAAAGATGGCGTTTCGTTTTAGTAATTATTAAAATGTCGATGATGAATTGCATTGTTTAGACATAAGGTTACACTAGAGATCCTTCAGTAATTCATTACTCGAATAACAATACTTGATGAGAAGAGAATCCATGCCGTTGCTCATTTCCTTAAATTATATGCCTTATAAACAAAAGAATAACATTGGATTATCGATTTATAGATCATATACAAAGCTTGAGTATTTTCTGTAAAATTCAATTCAAATATATGGTACTGGTGAGAACTATAAATTTGATATTAAATTTGAATGATCTTTGGAATGAAAAGTTTCACTATTCCTAGAGTCAGTTTAAATTTCAACGAAAATCATATACAAGTATTCACATCCTTTCAAAGATAAAGAATAACTAGTTTTCCGAGGACAAATATCTATTTTTAAATTTTAAAAAATTAATAAATTTAATGTGAAGAAAATTAAAAGAAAAGTCTTCAATTTCTATTTCAATCGATGTTGTGTATTCTAGATTTAATTGGTCCAAAGAAAAAAAAAACATTTAAAAGATTTAAGCCAATATATTTTCCGTCATAACAGCTGGATATATTATAGTTAATAAAAATTATTTTTCATAAGCACCAAAAAGTGTTGAAAAGCATTCATTTTTAACTAATAAAAAGTTTGTTGCACTTTATTTGTAACTTGTTTTTGTCACTTAATTCATTCATTTCCGATTTCTTTATTATTTTTATTTTGATTCCAAATACTTAAAGCTGTTTACCGCTTACATCATTTCAAAACTTTGATCAAAAAATAAATCAGTGAATTACTGGAAAAGAATGTTAACTTTCCCTCAGTGAGCCAATTCAAACTTTGAAAAAAAGCATTTTCTTAATATCTTTCTAATTATTATTGAAATATAAATAAGGAATGGAAGAATATTAATTTTTTAATAAGATACAAATTATTCAAATGTTATTTCACATATGTTCATAAAATATCTTCAACAGTAGAAAAATATTTTTTCAGGAAATTAATGAAAAATATTTTGGATCAAGACTTCGAAAACAAATATTTAAATTTAAAAAAGTGGCTATTTTCAAATAAACGTTTTGTATAGAACAGTTGATTTTCTTTAAAATAATTATATCGCAAAAAACATAAAACAATTTTTCTTTGTCATTTTATTACTTATGCTCTACATCCTATCACTATGTAGCCAGAACTCGCCAAAGCGTTGAAGAAAAATGAGTATTTGTGCTATGGATTTGTGTCAAAAATCATGAAAAGGGATATTTCTGAAATAGAAACTTTTTTTGTTGGAAACAGCAAACATCGCTGATCTATCTTCAAAATGTATGCAATTTATCAAAGGCAGTAAAAATGTACAGAAATACATTAAAAAATATGTCTAATATTTTGAAAATGTTTTAATAGGGTTTATTTTCATACTGTTACAAAGTTAAAAATAACGTTAACATTGCACATTTATTGCATACCCTGTAAAACAGAAATCTTATTTTTTTAATATATATATATATATATATATATATATATATATATATATTGCTTAGAAAATAGATATCTTGTGCTTTCTGCTATACCATTCAAGCGTAAATTTTTCATTAAAATGGAAACATCTGTAAGTAATTTATCTATGGATATTTATTTTACCTAATCTTGTATTGCATTTCTTTAAATTAATTATAATTTTTCGAAGTTTATAAAAAATATCTCTAGATTTTTAATAGAATAATTTGTTTCGATATCTGATTTGATGAATTAATTTTTCTTCTATTTGATAGCAATTCTCCAGTGCATTGTTAAAAGCGTTTATATTTTAGAACATTCATCGGACTGAATACTTAGGAAATACCAAATAAATGTACCAAATGTAATACCAATAAATGTACCAAATAATAGTATTCCATAACAAAAAACATATTGGCTATGTAGGAACTTTGTACATTTCATATATGGCAATTCTAAAATTAAATTTATTGCAACGAAATCGGTTACTTCTTCATGCACTGACTAAAATGATAGATTTCTAAAATTTCGTACTGGCATGTACATCATCTTTTTTGAAGTTGAAAATAAAATTTGCATAATAATTTATAGTAAAATACATTATAAATAAGAGAGCAGTTATAGTGAAATAAAAGAAATTATTACGAATTGCCATTTACCCTTAAATAAAAATTCACCTCTCTTATAAATAAATACAATTCTAATAAGCAAACATTTTACAAAAATAGTTCTTTTGCCGAACAAGCGTAATAGAATTAGAAGATAAACTATTTAAATATCAGTTTTGTCAGATTCAGATTTTGAAAAGCATGAATCAATAAAATATCTCTCAAATTCTATCCATTTTTTAAATACTAAACAATAATATACGATTCTTATGCAACTGCTGCATATTATATTATATATATATATATATATATATATATATATATATACACACACACACACACAAAGTGAGAGAGAGAGAGAGAGAGAGAAAGAGAGTATTAAGAGTATTAATTAATGCAATATTTGTTTATTTTATTCAAAATTTACAGGTTAATATCAGTTGAATAAGTTCGAAAATAATCATGAATTTATTCTCTACTTTCTAAAAAAATATTTATTAACTTACAGACTTGTAATTAATATTTCGAAAATACATTTCAAACAATTTCTTTAGCGAAATAACCAAATTAATAACGATCCTTTATCTGAAGTTAGTCAATCTTATAAAGCTTTTTCAATTTTGTATCTAACTTTATCGCTATTTTACATAATTAGAACGTGGATTACACAGTTTAACCAAGCTCTCATTGAATTACAATTTTCATTTAACTAGTTAACCCTCCAATCTCTTTTCAAATCGCTGGTGCTCTGGACGTTACTGGTGTGTGAATTCAAGTGTGGAGGCTGCCTGTAATCGTTCCAAGCAGGATATTTTATATTCACATAATTAAAAGCAACCATGCTTAGATAGTATCCTCAGATAAGGTACCACAGATTTGGATGAAAGAGAAAGAAGATTCATTTCACTACCAGCATTTCCGCCTGAGTGGGCCCGTCAAGCAATGTAATGAAATGCACGAGCAGTTTCAGGTTCAAAGAGATCCTTTTAAACCCTTTGAGCTTAAACAAGACGCTGGGGTTTTTCGAATCATTGGATCGGAATCGATGCTGGTACAATATTTGCAGCAGTTTGTTACAGGGTATGATTCTTTTATATAAATCTAGATGCAGAAAGCAATAAGGCAAATCTGAATTTAATTATCGAAATTCTGATCCCTGTGTTGAGATTTAGAATGAAAATAAATCATTCTGTTAATTGTTCCTAATTGTGTTACTATATTTGTATATAAGATATACATTTTTCACTCACCGCAAGTTAAAATTTGCTGCAGTTTGGGACTTGCTAAATGCATTCATTTTAAAGTAATTATTATTAAAACGAATTTTACTAATAATTACTAATATATCTATTACTATTATTAGTATTACTATTTACTAATAATTAATTTAATATATCTGCAGCTTATTTATCTATTTAATTTTTAAATAGATTGTTACTTCACTATATAATGTATTTATTTATACTTTATAATGTACCATTTATTATACTATTATTTACTATACTATTTATAAAAGTATTATTTAATATACTGTTTATTATATTACATTACTATATAATATAATTATTTATAATTTGAAACATGTGTTAGAAAAATTTAATGTTACAAAATTTAGAAAAAAAAATGCCTGAATGGTAAAAAAAAAGGAGTCAAAATGTATTTTTCATTTCTGTTTTCATCAACTGGAACATATCCAAATTCAGATATTTCTTAAAAAGCAAAGATGTAAGAAACTGAAAAATATCTAGATGTAAAATTAAAATAAAACTTTATTTACTGCTTTAAACATATGATTCTGTGTTATGCTCATTTCATAAAAAAATTACGATAGAGAATGTTTCTTTAAAATGTGAAAATGAATTGAAAAAATAAAGTTGAGACATCATTGGCATGTAAATAAATCGTTCTGTTAATTGATCGTAATTCTGTTAAGATACTTGAATATAAGATACACAATTTTCGCTCACTGAAAACTAAAATTTGATGTCGTTTGAGATTTAAATATTTGAAGCTATGTATGTTCATTTTAAAGTAATTATTAGTAAAAAGAAATTTAGTTATATATAGTATTAATTTAATATATCTGCAGCTTATATATTTATTTAATTTTAAAAGAGATTGTTACTTCACTGTATAATGTAATTATTTATAAATTGAAACATATATTTGGAAAGATTAAATGCTACATTTCAGAAAATAAACATCTAAATGGTAAAAACAAGAATCAAAATGTATTTTTAATTTCGGTTTTCATTAATTTGAATATATTCAAATTCAAATCTTTTTTAAGAACCAAAGATGTAAGAAATTCAAAATAAATAAATAACTGTATATAAAATTAAAATTCAATTTTATTTGCTGTTATAAAAAATATGCTTCTGTGTTCATTTTATATAAAAAAAAAAAATATATGCAATATTTTTTTTTAAAGCGAAATTTTTGGCGTGGAAAATATACAAACTAAATATGACGCAACCAAAATATTCATTTTTAAGAAGTTATTTTTCTATTTTATTTGCGTTAAATTTTGCTTTCTAAAACATTGGATACTAGTGGTTGGAACATATATTTTAGGTCGTTATTTGAATTATATCGGTGCATTTTTTTTCGATTGCAGAAAAGTAAATTAATTAGATTATTTTTAGATGTGTTAAATTTAGTGCATTTTTCTGTTATGTAAATGTACATTTTAGGCGGCAAATGAAAATAAAAAGATTATTATTATTATTATTTTCAAATTTGGACTGATTTTAAGAATTCTAATAAATTAACAAATTTGCTTTGCGCTTTTTTAAATATCATGTTTTGATTTTTTTTTTCTGACGCAGAAATATATTAGTAAAGCAGTTACATTTTTTATCTATAGTATAAATAATTCCCATTTGCTTATTTGTTGCTGATTACCATTTATTATTTAAAACAAAGAAATTGGCTGAAATGAAAGGAATTAGACTTTCTAACATCATGTATAGATAACTTTTTTGTGTGTCAGAGAAGCATGAATTTTCCATAAATTTGGGAGCTTAAACCACAATAATTACATTAAGGTCAAAATTATATTTTGTGATTTATGAAACTTCTAACTATATGACAAATTATAAATTATTAAAAGCAATTTCTATATTATATTTTATTTCTAATTATATTTGCAAAGTCCAAGATTAAAAAAAAAATTAACAGCATGCGTTGTTAAAGCTTTAAAGATTTCCAAACAAAATAGATATGCGAATACGCTGATCAAAATTTTTAATTAAAAATTTTTGATATATATTTTTGTTTTAAAATATTTTTTTTAAATGCGTATAAATAGGTAATTAAAAGAGTATAAAAATTATTTAAATGCACTCGGTGGTTTCTTTTTAGTTTAATTGTATTGAAAAAAATAGTCGCGGTTCATTTGTTACGATAATTTACTAAAATCTGTCTCACACCATCATGAAATGCTTAAGGGCATGCTAATTTAAGTATGTGAAAGAAATTTCAAGGCATTAAAATGTATTCTTCCATACTTTTTGAATAAAGAAATTTCATTACTTAATATTCATTGATGCCTCTAATTCTTAAAATGCTTTATATAGACACTTTTAATACACGATCAACTCGTCAGAAAAAAAAAATATGCATTATTATAATCTTTAAAAATTTTGCTAATAAAAAGTTATATTTTATTTGTTTAACATTTAAAAAATTAAAGACATTGTCAAAAAGATATTTCAACTATTTATTTGTAATAGATTAGTAATAATTAAATGAAAATTATAAAATGAATAATTAATTAGTTTCTTTGTGAAATGAAAAGCAAGAAAATAATTATATGATACCGAGGTAATTTTTGTTCATATTTTTTTATAAATGGAAAATAAGACAAAAAAAATCAGAAAAATTATCTTCATACTGCAATACTCCCCATCACTCCTGTTCTTCCAAACCATTATTTTAATGGTTTGGAATTATTAATTAGTGATAATTCACGATCCGTTGGAGAAGACAAATTCAATAAAAAATTATTTGTATAAATTTTATAGTGAATCATGGAGAATTTTTATTGTTAATAATTTTTTTTATTCATTATATGTATAATTTTATAATTCATGAATATTGTTATGGAAATACTATACAAGAAGTTGTAAGAAGTCCAAAAAATTTGACAACGAAAAATGGTGATTTATTTTGGATGATTGTAAGCACAACAACAGTGCACACGCAAATAGAAAGTCATTTATTAAATAGCAGCAAATAAGCAACAGGACTCGATTCATTCCCTTATTACGAGGATCATATAAATAAATCATTACTCTTTGTGTGGGTGCTTTGCTTTCTATAACGTCCCAACAGTCTATGGAAGGTTTTAGAAGGATCTCGGGATTCAAAATTATGTTAAAGATAGTACCATTTTTCGTGCATTTTCCAAAACCTCTATTTTTGGCATCGAATTCTTAAAAAGATCCACCTACTTGTTATAAATTCAATGACCGAGAACTATTAACATTATTTGCAAATCTCTTCTCACGATGATGAGACTAATATTTTGGGAAAGTAATACTTCAGATGTGTGACAATATGATGAAATTTCTTTTATGTAGTACCACTTATATGAAATCAATATTTAAGTAAATTTATCAGTATTTTAATAACTGGATTATGAAGATATAAAACAGTTCATTCAAATCAAGAATATATAAGTGTACAAGATTTTAAATCTTTAAAATCAATGAAACAGTTACAGAGTATTCAATAAAAATGGTTAGTCAAACCTCTCTCTTTCTTATATTTATATATATATATATATGTATATATATATCCGTGCAAACAAAATATTGCATTCTGTAAAATCAATTAAATAATCATTTAACATAGTTTATTTTTACCTTTTAATAAAGGAATTTATTAAAAAAGTGCATTGACATTAATCATCAGATTTTAGATTTTAAATCAATTGTAATCAATACAGAAATAAAAATAGCTTTTCGAAAATACTACTTTTATCTAAATTGAAATGCAAATTAAACTATTATAAATTACATGTTTATCTTTGATAGAAAAGGATTATATTTAAATCTAACTAAATTATTTTTAATTAAAATCACTCAACAGATTTAATTATGCATTCAAATCATACATTATCATACAAACGATTTTTTCAATATGCATTAGAACAGTAATCTTCGAATTTATTTTATAATAGTATTTTGATAAATATATTTACTAATTGGTTTATATTTGGATGCGAGATTGCGAGATATGTTTTCGCTGCAATTAGGACTTCGTCTTCGAATGTGTAATTTAAAACATCTTCTCTTTTCATCTAAATTCTAAATATACTTTCCTCATAGTAAATATACATTTAAAATGGTAAATAACGTAATTAACTCATTATTAAATTAAACTAATCCTCGTTTCAATAATAATTAGCTACTATTTGTAAATTATGTGAATGAAAATAATGTTACATAGTGGTTTGTTTATGAAATCAAAATAGATTGCCAATCAAATGAAATAAATTTAATTAAAAATACTTCATTGTTATGAACTCGGATCTCAAAATTTCTAAAAGAATGTTCAGTAGAATGCAAATGTGGATAATTAATAGTTTCTGCTTTGATACTTAGTGGAACGTATAGTGAAACTTATGTATAGTGAAAAGGCCGCATTATAGACATTTTATATCTTATAACTTTAAACGAGCAATTCTTGTATATATATATATATAAATTTATTTCGTGTATCTCGGAAATGGCTCTAAAGATTTTGATCCAATTTTATATTTAGATAAAGGTGTGTTTTTTTAAGTTTATCAGTATATGAGTCTTTCCTGATGAAACGAGATTTTACCCACACAAACAAAAATAAATATTTTTTTTTTATAACTAACAATTAGAGCTTTTTTTTTCTGTCTGCTATCATGCTTACTATCTGCGATCATGTTGCTACCATGTAGCGCCATTTTGAACCCGATTTCACTATACATAAGTTCAAAAATATAAGTAATATTAGATAGGCTGTAAAATGAATACTGTAATATAGCAGATTGTTTCGAATAACATATTAAAGTAAGTGCATTCATGATTTTTTTTTAATAAATGAGCAGTTCATATGTAGATGATATTGAAAAATATCCATATGAAATCAGCATGTGATTCGTATATAAATATTTTCTTCGAAAAAAATGCGATTTTAACCCTGCCGAGCGAAGCTTTGTCTTCCAGATATTTTATATAAAGGATAGCATTATAGAAAAAAATAGAAATAAGATTCAAATTAAAAAAAAGAGAGATTGTTTAGAAAAATATAGTGAAAAAATACCGATCTATGAAAGGAAGAATATCAAACAAATGTCACTAGGTTGAATATACACTTCACGTTGACAAGTTATCATTTCCGAAATCTCATTACATATTTATAAATCAGCTCTTGTGTCAGACTCGTTTATTCTTTGATTAACATTTTTATGTATTGAATGTTTGTCGTTTAATTTTGAAATACAGAATACATTTTTGTCAAAGCAAACACATGAGATCAGTGGAAATAATCAGACGTCAATACTGTTTTATCTGTTCTGATAAATTTTCGTTATTGTTTTTTCCTCGTAAATAAGCTCGATGACGTCTAAAATCATTATTGCTTTAAAATATTTTATTCAGTGATATATTGAGATGGGAATTCATCGAAAATAATTATTTGATTGCGATATATTTCCGATATTTACTCTAAAAACGGAGTAAAGATTTCAATCCAAACCAATGATATCCCACGAGATCTCCAGGTTTAAAGCAATGATGTATTTTCTTGCTGATCCAGCAATAAAACTTTTTCCCATATCCCTCATTATCATTTTACGATGAGGGATTCCATCATTCGTTTGTAGATATTTTTCTTGAAAGAATGCTAGAAAACTATGTTGTTGCATTTCTTAGAAATATTCTTTCTTATAATAAAGCCATGAATTTGAGAAATTGAACTATTCCACTATGCTCGGTCTACTAAATTGTGTTCCAAAATTAACAAAATATTTGAATTTGTCATCATTTGGGCAATAAAGTGTTGGCAACCCTATTAAAAAGTCATTTCACAGCTGATAAAAATGGTGCATTACACGATAGAACAACGCGTGCTAACGCAAGATTTGAATTAAATAAATTGTTTTATTAAATTGTTAGATTTTTATTGAATTGTAAAGTACATAGGTTAGGGTTATATATGGAATAAAACTTAGGAAAATGGCCTCTATGGATTTACCGGAACATACACGCTATTTTATCGAAATTTGCAATGACTATCTTGCATTTGGCTGAATTTTGTTGATGCAGTGTTGGATTTTCTCCTTAAATGCACGCGTGCCTGTGGGCTTGTTCACATAAACTTTTGACTCCAATAACATATAAAAAAATCCAAAGTTGTTAAATCACAGGATCTGGAGGGCCAATTCTCAAATTTTTGAACTGTGGCCGCCAGACTTTAATTATTTTTTAAATGTCGTTCAACAATGAAAACACTTTTATCTACTGTGTAACGCTCCATTTTTACTAACCCTGAACTATCAGCTTTCAAATTGTTTTTTAGTAGGGTTTCCAATACTTTACTGCAGAAATAGTGGGGAATTCAAATCTTGCGTTAATTTTGGGACACTCTTTATATCCTTCCTATAACTTAAAATATTTTTCTTCGCATTAAGTTTTTGGCATGCTTGCTTCTATGCACTTCCAATATTGCACTTAAAATATTCATGAAACAAAGATCGTATTTAACAGATAATTTCATCTTTATTTTGCTAATTTGCAAACACATGCTCAAAATTTGATATTGAAGTAGATTATTTTGAGGTGGTATATAATTTGTTTCAACTGAATTTCAAATACGGAATAACTTTATCCTAAACATATATATATATATATATATAATTTATTATTTTTTTTGAGTCTCTCGAGGTATAAACTCCTTGTGTACCAACAAGTATACAATACGGTTACAAACATAAGTCAGTACACTACTGACAGTGGAAGAAATTTCAAATATAAAGGATCCAAGCGCAAATGCAAAAAAGTGGGGTAAACAAGAAAAAACACAGATGTAAACAAAAAAAAGCAAAAATGTTTTCTCATACTAAAGGAAACATACAGTAAATGATATAATACAAATGGAAAAGCATGATCAAATAAAAATAAAATACATAAAGCATAAAATATATGAAAATATATGTAAATAAACAGAGAGAAATAAAGTCTATTAACTATTTTTTTCAAATTCTATTAGTTTAAGCTTTTAAATATCATTACTCCTTTAGTTCTCGATATTTTTTATAATTTACCTATAGGAAATTAAAAGAAATAATTTAAAATCCCAATGACGATGGCAATAACTTTTTTAAATTTTAAGTAAAAAGGAAAAAAAAGTGGCGTTTAAGAGATGATTTGTTTCATTTTATTCATGATATTAAAACTGCACCATATGAACCTGAAATACTTAGTGCCAGAGAGATTTTTATCAAATATATATTTATATATAAATACTTAATAACAAAGTCTATTCTTCTAGAAATGTTTTTTTTTGAAAACCAGAGTTCATTCTATTATATTCAATTTCCCCTCTAATTGCAATAGCTATTTTCGCAAATTCCATTAGTATGGGCTTATAAATACTATATCTCCTTCAGTTCTCGATATTTGCGTAACTTACCTAAAGAAAGTTAAAATAATTAGTTTCAAATCTTTGTGATAAAGACAAACAATTTTAGTTTCAGTAAAATGATAAAAAAGAAAAGAAATGGTATTTCAGAAATGATTTGCTACATTTCATTTATAGTATTAAAACTGTTCCATATGATCCTGAAGTTTTTAGTGCCAAAGAGACTTTATGAAATATGTATTTATATACATAAAAGCTTTTAAGAGCAAAACCTATTTTTCTCAATTATTTTTTGAAAACCAGAGTTCATTCTAACATATTCAATTACTCCTCAAATTAACTATTTTTGCAAATTCCATAAGTATAGGCTTTTAAATATCATTACTCTTTTAGCTCCAGATATTTGCCTGTAGAAAGTTAAAAGAAAAAGTTTAAAATCCCTGTGAGAAAGTCAATAATATTTTAAGTATAAAGAAAAAAAAA
Organism: Argiope bruennichi; assembly: GCF_947563725.1. Taxonomy (NCBI): domain Eukaryota; kingdom Metazoa; phylum Arthropoda; class Arachnida; order Araneae; family Araneidae; genus Argiope; species Argiope bruennichi. The sequence goes on from NC_079158.1 coordinate 78,969,142, forward strand.
TCACTTCAGAGATGATTTATTCCATTACCTTTATAATATTAGAACAGTTCCATATGATCCACTTCAGAGATGATTTATATTTAGTACCAAAGAGATTTTATCAAATATATATTTATATACATAAAGGCTTTTAAAAGCAAAACCTATTCTTCTCAAATATTTTTTGAAAACCATTTCATTCTATCATATTCAATTACTCCTCTAATTGCATTTCTGCCCTCTTTCTAAGCATTCATCAGTTGAAGCATCGAATTGACTTTTTGTGTCCTTTTATTCTTTGTTCATTTCTATCCAGAGCAAACAATATGTGGTCGGTCAACTTTGCTACCAGATATAACTCAGCTACATTGATTCTTTATTCGAAAAGGAACACAAAAGAAATAAAGAAACAAAGCTGAAAGATGAAAACCTATATATAAAAAAAAGAAAAACATTTCCTCCAAAACACCATTTTCTCTCTTTTCTTTCTCCTACAAGGTGTATTTTGCTTCATTTTTAGTTTAGTTTTTTTTATCTCTTATTTCCCTTGGTTTGCTCTCAAGATTCTATTAATTCACTTGCTGGCTTTGTCAAAAACTTAGTCGAAGACAATTCACTTTTCCAAGTTTATTTTTATACATTTATTGTTCCTCGTGCTGCTTGTTTTTGTATCCCATGAGAGAGAGAGAGAGGGGGATGGAGAGGAGGGAAACAATTTTCCTGACCCCTAATCCTTTTTCTTGAGACCCCCTAAGACAACACAAAATCGACTCTCAAGAAAGGCATCGGGGATCAGATTTTTAAAAGAAAAGAGGGCACAGTTATTGAAAGTCGAACGGATCTGGCAGACCGCGGCCGTATAATCGGAAATCAATATCAGTTAAGGAAAAAGAAACCCCCGATAAGACCACAATTTTCTCTATCGATTTCTGTTTGATACCTTTGTCTTTGCCTTTCGCAAATCGATTAAATGAACAAGGCATCGATAAACATTTTTATTTTGAAAGCTCGTTTGCATCGCTTTTTCCGCCTTTCGTACTTTGAAGTATGAGTGTTTTAGAGGATTTGAAAGGAGCAGGAATCGATGGTGTCGTGAAGAAAATGAAATTCATAAATTACCGTCTAACGCTCAGGTGATATTCAAAAGCAGGATATCACACATGTAGAAGTTTAATAAAAATCAAAGGATAATGCTTTCACATTATTAATTCCTCCCTTATAACAGGATTTTTAATGGAAACCGATATTGTAGCACTAGTTACCAAAACTAGTGAAAAAAAACTTATTTTATGGGGATTCTTTGAAATAAGTTCTGGGAATTATTATATCTGAGTTAAAATATGATAAGCTCTGGAAATATTTCTCGAATTCATTAAAATCTCTCAAATTTTGAGTTGCTACAAAAATATTTAATGTGATCAATACGTTTTAAAAGACAAAATGTGTGAATCTTTTTTTGGGATATTTTGAATACATTTGATGTAAATAAGTAAAATAATTTATTTATATCTCTGAAAAATGTTTTATAAGAAAGAAAAAAGCAAATTTTTAGAATATAACTAGCAATTATTTTCTGTAACGGACAGGCATTACAACGGTTGTAATTCTGTAACAATGTTTTTAAATTGCCAATATATCAACAGTAAATAACGTAATTAGAAAGATAAGTAGCAGTTTTACAGAGTTGTGTCAGTATATGAATCATTAAACATTAAAAGAGACTTTTCACAATATTGGCGATAAACGTTTTTTTTTTAATATAGTTCATATAGAATTTTCCACACACCCTCCCTCCCACGGAATATCGGATGTTTGACAAAGAAAAGGAGTGTAAGCGGTTTCACAGGTGACATAAATGTTGGAATACGAAAAATCTCCGAATAACACTGAAAACTTTGGTTATGGTAAGAAGATGGAATTGGTAGCTTCAGAAATTATACATTTGTAATCTATTAAATGCACACATATATTATATAGATGATGATGATGTCGTTTCCGCGTTACCACAGAAAGGGGGTGCAGTAGCTTCTGAGGGTAAGGATCCCTGAGCACCCGAGGGCAGAAGTCTGCCTTCTAGTTCATATGAAGATAACACACACACACACACATTCGCTTGCACAATTCCTTTTTACAGGGGGGCACATTCACACACCTCACAGATAGAACAACCATGCCCGAACTGGGATGCCCAGATCACGGGGAAAATGCTCTACCCCTATGACAGATCACCGGCTATATTATATGTGTGTGTGTGTGTGTGTGTGTGTGTGTGTGTGTGTGTGTGTGTGTGTGTGTGTGTGTGTGTGTGTGTGTGTTAAATAAAAAATGCAAGTCAGTCACATTCGAGGCAAGTTAACGTATTTGATACTTTCGATATTATAGCCCTAAGTTCATATTGATATAGTGCTTCGGTATGAGTATATCACGGATTGCTATGATTAAAAAATTTACTGTAAATTATCCCGAGTTAAGAACGATGTTAGTGATGGATTCAAAATAAGAAACTCATTTATTAGCTTTAAGGAATTTTTTTAGAGGAGCGACAAGACATCTGGACGAAAGAATATCAAAGTGTCAACAGCAACTCGATGAAATAAAGTTGAAAAACCGTTTCGGCCTAAAGAAGAAGAATTATATATAGATATTGCATTTAAAAGTCTGGACAATATCGATGATTTAAGCTAGTATGATGTATTTTCCAGAATAAATCTGGTTTTATCTCAAGAAATAAAGCTTGTTTCAGAAATTTCCAGACGACAGCAAATAAATTCCATGCATTATGCTTGCAGTGGAAAATGTTTCAATTGTTGGCATTTACTTTAATATATTTATCAAACTTTTGATAAATACAAATTTCCTATTGTAATAGATTATCTGCCTAACTACAACAAAAACAATTAATCTTGAATAATTGAAAATGTGAAATCTTATTTGTATAATTTTTACCTTTTTAATTAATAACAGATTTGAGCATATATATAAATTAGTAAATAATTAAAATTTATAAAACTGGAAGATAACCCATTTTCCTTTCTAAATTTTAATGTCAACGATTCATCAAATCAGAATTTTTCAAGATATGAGATGCATCCGCAATATAAAGAATGCTTTAAGGTGAAATGGTCCTTTGAATACACTGGTTTTTATCTTGACTTCTTCGCTTTTTTCTTCCTTATGGTTTGTGATATCGGCATAAATCTTAATCGTGTTGAAAAAGCTTTTTATTGCCACCAGTATCACCAAATATGTTAACTTTACTTTTTAAATTTAAAATCTGTGATTTCTCAATCTCTCAATAACTCTCTCTCGCGAACTCTCTCAATAAATTTTCAGGAAAAAAATTAATTTTCTCTTCCTCTATGGCATAAAAGTTTTGGTAAAAGAAAGGTATATAAAAAGAAATGGTAGTTACTAAAGATTGATGTAGAAGATGATTGCTGCAGAAAAGGAGTAGTAATTAGTATGATTGCTATATAATTAAATAAGATTTCAAAAGTGAAACTGTTTTCGCCGCCATTAAATGAAAATATACGATCCCCTGAATCCACACGAAACGACATAATAGGCTTAAAAGAAATAGAATAAATTTGTAATTGAATGTAATATATATATTTAGTTCTCTTATAATATTCAAGGAAATATAAATAAAGGGCTTATGTTAGAATGGCAAAAGTTAACACGATTTGGCTTTACAGACTGCAGTACGATACGACTGTTTCCAACAGATATTGTTCCTGATATCGGTGATATCAGGTGATCGGTGATCGGTATCCAGATAGTTCCTGAGAGTTCCATCTTTATTAGGTCTTTGGTTGTATATCGTCAGGTTAACGGTTCGAGCCGATGCTGATACTTTTGTTTGTTAATAATGTTTATTTTAATTTCTCTTACTTGCAAATTAAATGCATGTAAATTTAAATACATTGTGCATTCTAATTTGAATATTTAATTCTTCAGTTGTATATAAGGAGACACTTCCAAGCAGATGAGAGTTCATTCATCTAAATGTTCACCGCTTGCATCGAGTGAATAAAGGATTCTTTCTTCTCCAATTTGATTGTGCATAATTCTACATTACAATAGTGATAAAAATTAAATTACTCCCAAGTATAAAAATAAAATGTAAAGAAAGGGTACAATGAATGCTTTTAAGTTAAAATTGAAGTTCAGAAGATATACTTATATTTCTGTCCTCTGATGAACTTCTTCAAATACTTTCTTAAAGAGATCAACTGCAGTTTCGCGAGGAGAGAACTGCTTGAAAGAACATCAAAAATATCAAGAAGCTGGAAACTAGCTAACGGCAAAGGTGATAAAAATATTTGAATTTGGAATTCAGGATGTTCCTTATTTATTAAATTCTTGGGCAACGGTGGAAAATAGTTTAAATTAAAATATGGGTCATAAATATCTTGTAATTTGTTTTGACAAGTAAAATGTTTTGAACAGAATAGCTCGACTTTTTAGCAATCCTTCACACATTTATGATTCTCAGAATAGAATTTCAAGGATACTTTTTAATAATATATCAAAAAAATTTAAAGCTGTTGATTTATATTTAAAGAACCTCTAACATTTCCGATATTACATGAAATATCAACATTTTAATTGCAGTTATGCGGTTCATAGATTGACATATATATAATTTGGAAGTTGGGAATATAGGGCTCGGAGGAATTGTCTTACAATTTTTATTAGAATTTCAATAAGTTAAAAATTAAATGATTTTTTTTTCTTTTTTCAATATAACCTGAAAATATTTTACCATTTATATATATATATAATTTCAAATAAAGTGAATTACAATGGATATCGAATGGTAACATAAAAAATTTTACCACTTGTCGACATTTTGGCTTTCAAAGTAAATGAACGACTGTACATTAAAGGCTGCAAATCAACGTATGAAAAATGTTGGCTTGAACCAGTTGTAATACATTAAGTAAAAATGAGTATTCTAACTAAACAAGCCAATACTTCATAAAAGTTTGATTAAAAAATCTCAATATTAGCTTCAAAAGTATTAAAGTTAGTAATTAATATATTTTTCATAAATTAATTGTTTCATATATTTATGTAAAGATAAAAGACTGATTGTATGTCTTTTATATAAATATACTGATTCTTTCTCAAGGAAATCTGGAATACGTGTTCTTTAAGATAGGTAAAATGTCACTGTACGGTTTCACAGTCTAAAATTTTTTTAAATATAAATCTATTCAAAAGTAAGTACGATATTGGTATTTTCGGTTATATTTTCAAAAGTATTACCTTGTAAATATTATTTTTATATTTTCTAAAAATTTTAATAATTACTTTTTTAATAATATCATTTTCATTTCGGTACAGTTCGTTTTCACCACTTTATATATTTTTTAATGATTCATTCAATGCACAATTTTCTGAAATATATTCTTCGGACATTAATTACAGAGGGATTTTCATTTTTTATTTTATTTTGTAGCGCATACATTTTTTTTAGTTTGCTATCACAATATTTTACAGTAAACTAATTTAATTAAATGTATTATTTTCAGAATTATGAGATAACTACATAAAACATAAAAAATAAAAAAATAATAAAATAAATTCCAAATTAAAAGCTTGACAGCCTAAGGACCAAATATTTCCGGTAAATAAATTGATTTCTCTCAGCAGTTAACAAAAAATTAAAAAAAGATTTACAAAATAATAATAATAATTGAAAATGAAATTTCGAATAAAAGTTTTCTGAGAAGTATATGGAATCAAGATGGAATAAATTAAAAATTTCAGAAATGTATCTACAAAAATTGAAATTCTGCAAAATTTAATAAAACTTATTAATTTGGATTCATTTAATAAAACATACAAAATATATAGTACACATAGTTTATAGAAACTATAGTACATATAGTTTCGAATTATGTATAAAATTTTAATAAGTTGCTTATATAATATATTTATATTAAAATGTTTATGTTTAATTATATTATAAACGATCCTATCTTCCAATAATACATTTCCACATAAAAATGCAAAAAATATATTGATATTTCTCAATTTAGTATTATGTAAGATACAAAATTTGCTCGGTTGGAAAATAATATATATGTAAGTTATAATTTAACAAACTTTCTTCAATTAGTGCTAAAATCAATATTTTTTAACAGCAAAATATAATGATCATCATTATTCATTTAAGCAAAATTAAGTTTTGCACTGGATTTGATACAATACTTAAAATTCAACAAAAATACAAAAAGTAATTCCAATTGTTTCTTTTGAAATAATTAAAACAAGCAAAGTTTTTCTGCTTCCAATAAAAAAAAGAATTATCTAGCTTAGTGAAAAAATAAACAAACATGAAATAACAGTGCATTGATTTATATTTTGGCACTTTGATTCTTGATATATATTCACAAGCTTTAGATCCTACTAAATTTCTTTCAATTAAAGAGAAACAAAGGTAACTTTAAATCTCCTGAAACGGCAGGGAAGGAAAAAAAAAACAAACTTGGACGTAAAAGGTTACTCATTTTAAAAGCAGTTCATTTCACAGAATTAATTTAAACATTTCTCGAGCTTAAATTAAGTAGGAATAAAAAATGCTTGAGCAATGTCAAACTGATAGAGATTTTAATTATTGCGCTTCCTCTTATAAGAAGTGACGATTACTGTATTTTATGCTTTGACCCGATTTAAATTAAAAAAACACTCATAATTAAGTTTCTCGAGATTTTTTTTTTCTTTTGGAAGAGAAATAGCTCTGATGAATTAAAGCAGAAGTCTAAAAGTTCACGTTGTGCTCGAAAAGAAAAAGATTTAGTGAAAACTAATTAAAATTTTTCTTCTTAATTTACCGTTGAAAAAAGGAAAACTTCTCCCTCTTGTAACACAAGCATTTCCGAGTAAGTCTTTGCAATATATTGGTATCGATACATGTGTCTACATCCATGTCTTCTAAAAATAATCTCTTTCAAAAAAAAAAATCTAAAAATGAATACCTTTAGGAAATTAACAAAATGCATTTAAATGAAATTATTTCACAATCTATTAGCAAATAATATGTTCATGGAAAAGGTGTTTTTTTTTATTAAAATGTCAGTGATAAGATTGGGGTGATTTTTTTAATAATTTAACAATAACTATTTAGGCAATTTTGCTTATTTGTGGCTTGCAATCTTTTTTATGTTTGAAAGAACTTATGGAGTTATATTTTTCTTTAGATATATCTTGTATCTAGCCAAAAAATGTGTACTTTTTTATTTATACGCTAGCATCCAATTAAGTGAAACCTTAATAAATGCTATTGCGAATCATAGACTTATCTATAATAGCTTACAAAATGGTTTAAGTTAATAGTAAGATAGTATTGCCACTACCGTACATATGCGCAAAAAGTAGAAAATAAAGAATAGTGTCATGTAGCTGTTATGTCAGAACAAGTACTTACCACTAACCTCTCTTTCCCCACATGCATAATTTTTCATCTGCGACTGCGCAGATTACTAAAGTAATTAGTTAACATTACTATCCTAAATGTTTTTACATTAAGTCAGTACTGTAATCACCAGTAAGACCACGCGTACATATGGAGGAGGAAATCTCGAACAATGTCATATACAGGGTATCCAAAGATGCCGATGAGATTTGGAAATCAATAATAATAAAAAAGATGGAATGTGATAGAAATATATCTTTTGGAGCCTTACGTTTGAAAAATCAGGGAGTTTTATCCCAACAAATTATTAACATTGCTATCGAGAGGTGGCCCTGTAGACGATGTGCAATAGGTGTAGTTAAAACGTATTACTTGAGATCGCTCTTCTGTACTTCTTTGTTTAGCAGATATCGTGTGCTATTGAAATTGCAAACTAGTCGTGCGAAAATGGTTTCTTTTTCTTGGAACAGTGGATATCTATTGTTTTGGATTTTCACAACCTGGGATGCAAACGAGGCGCAGTTATGTTTCCACAGATTATGTTCAAAGGAGACCTAATCTGACGAAAGGACTGTTTAGACAATGTGATAATAGATCTTTTCCAAAAATTTGAAAGAATTTGTACCGTGAATGATTATCATACTGGAAATGTTAGCCATCGAAGTATTTGAATTACAAAGTCGAATGCTGAAGCTGTGCAGCAGATTATTACGCTGCGATCCCAGTTTTCCGTTCGCCGTGTTGAATCTTGTTTCTGGACTACAAGAATAACTATGCACAATGTCATGCCCCACTGTTTTGAATTATTCCTGTACAAGACTTAAACTCGTCAACGCCTGAATCCAAATAACATTAAAACACGCTTTAATTTCACAAAGGTTATGTTGCTGCTTGTGGACGAGTGGGAACTCAATGTTAGTCACATATGGTTCCCAGACGAAACATATTTTCATCTCTATGTCTATGTTAACAAGCAGACTTCAAGAATTTGGGGAGCTGGAAATCCTCATTTTGTTGAAATTTCAACCTTTATTGTCCATATTTAATGATTTTGTTCCTCCAAAGAAATAATAGGTCCGTTTTTCTGAGAGCAACTGATAAATGGTGAATGATATCTTCGGATTCATGAAGAATTTTTGACGATTTATAACGTATTTGAGGATTTTTCGAATAAATGATAGCTCATGCAAGATGGGACTCGCCCAAATAGAACGTTTGGAATATTTCATTTCTTGAGCAAACGTTTCAATGATCACGTAATTGTTTTGTATTAATACATGCAAACAGGGAATGGCATTTCATAGCCTCCTTATTCGCCATATATGACCTTTGACCTCACCAGCCCTTTGTTTGTCACTTTATCTTTGGGACACCTCAGAGACCTAGTAACTTGTAAACTCCACAAACATTTGTGGAAATGAAGAAACACATCTGCATGAGAGACAATTCAAATTGACAGGTTTACACAAATATATGCAAGCTTTTGCCACAGACTACACCATAATGTTGCTGCTAAATTCCGGGATAAAATTACCTGATTTTTTTAACCGCAAGGCAACAAATGACATATTTTTATCACAATTCGACTTTTTTTTAGCAGCCATTTTGGGGACACCCGGTAGCTTAGTATAGGCCCACATTTTGGCAATTTACAATGGCAGAAACCCCTATTTAGATGTTTATCCTTCTTAATGGCACTTATCGCTGCTTCCAACTTTGTATTCAGACCTTCCCTAAAAATGGTAAATGGTCAAAATTCAAATCCCTCTTTTAAATGCATTAGAGCTGAACTACACAAGAGGCTCGATATAATCGATTAAAAATATTTATCTAAATAAAATGATCACATCTTTCAAAACTTATGCCTTTAATTTCATCGATGCCATACTCAGTGTAATGTTACATTTTATAGGTTGTGTATAATATTTATTGGCTATAACTGCATATTATCTATTTCTTTAGGCTTGAAAATCTTAACAAAGCAAATATTAATGATGACTTTTATAATTTTTCTCTTAAGCAAAATATCTACCTATGTTAAGTAAGCTGAATTTCTCAGAGCTATATTAACTAACACAATTACTCTGTTAAAGTCACCAACTAGAAAAAGTAAAAATTGGCCCTGCAGTTCCAAATTGATAATCAATTTTGAAATAGAAAAATGTTGTTGAGGACGGTACTCGAAATACAGAATTCTGATCTAATAATGAACTCTCAATTCCATAATTCTATTTAATTAGTGAATATTATCAATGCGAGAAATAAAGTTCCTGAAAAATTTTTTGTGAGACATTTTAAGATTTCTTTAATTTTATACCAGAAGAAGCCTTTGTCGCCAAACTATAATTTTAATATAAAAATGTTGAATTAGAAGCTGTTTATGTAGCATTTAGATAAAAGTGTTTAAAATATGTACATCAATTAAAACATTTCTACACACTTTAGTGCATTGGGTTACCAAAACACCCTCTTGATCCTGAATATTCTTACAAATACTGGAAAAGTAGAAAATAAAATTAGGAAGAATTAGGCATTTCAGGAATTTTTCCGAAACATTTCTTTCTGTACTGTAATTATCTGCCTTCTCATATTATTTACATATAATTACATGTTTCTTCTCAGGTACTTTAGCTTTTTGTTAAAATTTCTTCAAGTTATATCTACCATGGAGCTAGAGTTGTTTCACTTATGCGATATGTAATATTATATCGAAAGCTGTAAATTTTCGAAATCAGTTATCAAGTTGTAACTGATTTCGAAAAAATTATTTATATAATAATTAATTACCTATAAGCACTATGCATGAAACTCTTTTTCTTAACTATTCTTAGTGCTATCAATTCCGGATCTTCTCTTCTAATTTGAACATATTTTGTCTTAGAGCCTTTAATGAGCTTTTATCTAATTAACGAATTATTGCAGAAAAGTGATTAAGCAGTAGCATGCATCTTTGCTTATATATTTTTGGAATAAATTTTGCCTATTTTGAGTCAATATATTTTTCAAGAAATTAATAGATAGTGTACTAATTAATTATATGCAATATATAAAAAAATATTATTTTTCATTATTTTGGTATAGATTACTTGACCTGCTATATACTCCTCTAGCTTGCAAATATGTTGACTTAAAAGCATTCAAGAGCTATTATCTATTTTAATAAATCCTTAATTAAATCTGTTGCCTGGAAACTAATGTTTAATCTATTGATTTTTTATAATATACTCGAATATTTATAATCGTCTTTAATCTATATGTTATAATTATTTCAAATATTTATAATATTTCGTTTACTTTTTTCAGTTTAGAATGCTCAGATGACGAAAATGAATTCGAGTCAATGAGGATTGCAACTCAGGAAGAAGAAGAAGGTCACGAAGTATCCGAAACCGAATGCGACAGGGAGCTTAAGACGCTATCGAAGATTAGAGGTACGATACCAAAAGGATTCGTTTTTATTAAGTTGCATTAAACTTTTATATAAAACTTATCCTCGCAATAAATTAAATTAAACTAGAATAGAGCAGCTATTTGAAAACTTTTATAAACTGCCAAACGCTTTTTAGAAATCGAATCCAAATTATATGGACTCATTTCATCTACGTTGCAAGAACTTATCTTAAGATGAACAACACATTTTTTTTCCTGAAAGAGATTCCATGTACTTAAAAGAAACTTTTATAAAAGAAAAATATTTATGATAAAATTACCATTTGTGTTACACAAATGACAAGTAATTGCTTCAAAACGAACACTACGTAAACTGAATAAAATTCGAATGGGAGTTTCAGGTTGGTGGAATGGATATTAGTTCACTCAAATCGCTTATTTGTATATTGCGCTTTTTTTTTCGACGTAGCACTACAAAATATTTTAACGAAGATATTAGACTCACATCACATTTATGCATATAAGGGATATATATGTAATGATATTTTAAACTCTTAATTTAGACCATAGTAAAATATTCTCTTATTTTGTGATCCGATTCCACTTTCGGTTTAATTAATTCCTCTGTAAAAATAATGCGTCATTAGTACTACGTATCAAATGAAAGTGATACTTCCGTTACTCTTCTCAAGGTGAACATATGTATTCCCTTTGCACGTGGCCAGAAATCCAATGTTATATAAGACTAGTGATCATTTGTTCGGCCCTTTTTGCCTTCTTGTAAATAATCATGTTTGTCTCCCGTGTGAGAAGAGAGAGAATAAAACGAAATTAAAAATACCATGTATCATCTATGCCTTCAAACCTGCCTTCTGCTGCAACCAAAATAATAACATTACATATTATTTAGCCGGCAGGATTCGAAATTGTTACACACACATATTATATACCTTTATGGTCTTGTCGTTGCTCCTCAGTGATCGTAACCCATATTTTGCGATACTCTAAAATATGTTATTTACTTAAAATAGAAAACAAAGCAAAATTAATCTGCCTTCAATATAAATTATTATTATAGTAAGAAAATCGTATATGTTGCGTTATTATAATGTGATGGTTCTGAGAGATCTATTTCGTATCCTAGTGCGTAGTTATAAGTTCAAAATGAAAAATAGTGAATATATATTAGACAAGTAGACACAATGCATGAAAGGATAAATTTGACCTGGAGATTTGAAATATATGATATCAACTTATCCAGTTTATGATAGGAAGTCTCGTAAATTATTGTATGCTATCGTAATCAGAAAACGCTTCACATTTTTGTGTCTAACAATTAATAAAACCCCGGAGAATAATTATGTGCTAAGGGATGCGATTTTTGACGATATGTTCTATCGATCGTACATTTAATAGCATTGGTAAGGAACACAAAGAAAGTTGTAGTTCTAAAATTTTTCGCTAATGCATGTCTTTATAAATTCTGGGTTTCACATTTGTGATTTTGTATTGATTTCGATGATAATGTTTTTGTAAAATATCCATTCATTGCAACAATAGCGATTCGCATTTAGATAATTTCTAATAAGCTTTTATTTATCACATGGATTTATATTATAAATATTTATATTATAATATTTATAATATAAATCCATGCTATGCAAGTCGCTATACTCTGCATGTTTATAGAAAATTTTGATTGCCTTAAAATCCAGTAAAATATTTTTCGTAAAACATGATGCTTATAACTCTAAAACAGATCATTTTTAATTAAGCATTAAGACAGTATTATTTTAACTGTTGTTTTGTTTATTATCAAATTATCATTCAAATGAAGTCCTATGAAATTATAGTGACATTAAATATGTAACTGTCCTGTTAATACATCATTAGGTCGCAAGTTTCCTTTCACACTGTTATAACGCGTTTTTTTTTTTTTTTTTTATTCCTAGTGGATGGTAAAGAGGATTCGTCAGCTTTTAACAATAGAAAAAAATCATTAAATATATAATAAAGTAATGAAAATAGTTTAAATTTTATTGCAACTATGAAAAATATTGTTGAAAGTTGTACAAAAAAAAATCCGAAATTCAGGAAAAATACTAATATTATTAAATATTCATTATAAAACGGACATTATGTTTTTTTTTCAATTTTAAAATCGTGTAAAAATATTTTTATGGAAAAAAAAATTTAAATTATTATAAGAAATCTTACTTGATGATAAAGTTATTGATATTTGAAAAGAAAAAAGTCATTATTTCGCCCTTCAAAATATGTTTGTGTGAAATGTGGTAGCTTTAGATCAAGAGGTCGAGATATATAGTACCAATATACTCACAAATTATGCACAAGTTATAGTAACGGTAACGAAAATAAAGATTTTTTCATATTATTTGATAATTGCATAAGAGCATGGCAGACTTCAATTCCGCATTTGCACCAGGATCCCATATTGCATTTTCACTAAGCACCTAAATACTACAACATGCTTCACAATATTGCCCGATATTGCATCATATATTCATATTCGGAATTATTACATGCAACATAATTGCATAATATTGTGGATATTTTTAATAGCATACAATTTTATATATTTTATAATTGTTACTGGTTAATATTAATTGAATTAAAGTATAAAAATGATGATTTGGTAATGAGTAAAAAATAAATGAATTAAATCTGTAGCAGATAATAATTCATTTACACATTATCATGTAATGCCTCCATACAGCATTAATATTTAATATTTTTTTATTTACAATGTGTAATAAACAGCGCCGATATTACTTTTTTTATTCTTAGAAATAACTGTAATTTTTTTTATTTTTCCTGGTTTTTAAAACCAGTAAAATAGAAAAATTCTTTTTCAATGTTATAAATGACTTATGTTAAGTTCTTTTTGAAATATATCCAGTAAACAATTCTTATCCTTAGACTGCATTTACAGCGGCATAGGACACTAATATTCTTTGAAATCTTTCAACAAGTCCTGAAGGTATACACCTTAGGAGAGATTTCTTCTTCGCTATTTTTAAAACATTTTTTAGAGAACATTCGAAGTTTGTTTGCAGAGGTAGATTTGAGGATTTTTCTTTCGGGAAATAGAAGCCTGCAAACTTTCTTGTTTGAGTTTAATGCCTAATATGCGGTGAAAAACATTCCTTGTTCGTGAAAGAATATTTAGATTAATATAATATAAAATTTGTTGTAAGCAGCATATTTTTTTTATTCTTGAAAAAAGATTCCTTGGATGCCAATTAGCTTTACGCAATAATTCTAGAAGTAACTAAGTACACAAGAAACAATGGAGGAAGGTTTCAAACAATGCGATAAAAACGTATATGCATATCACACGCAGAAATATGGAAATACAAACAATAATTAACAAATTTATGCAATAATTGAATGGGATTATATTATGAGCATAATAAAGAAATGTCATCGAGATACACCTTTCTTAAAATAAATACTTGGATATAATGAATATGGAAGAGAAATAAAACAATACCTTCTAATTGTACAAAATAGATAAATACAAAATATTACTATTGATAAAATATGTATTCAAATGAAAGAAGTTTAAAGAACAAGTTTTCTTTAGTCTCCTAAGAAACATAATTTTTAATTGAATTATTTTCTACTTTTTAATTTAATTCATTATACTTATAAAAGTCACAACTACTGGAAATAAACCAAATTTGAATTTAATTATTTGTTGATAATCAGGTTCTGGAGGTTTTGTCAACCTTTAGCTTAATTTTATATTGCTATCCAGTTTATCGGGAAATAATTAATACACAATATTTTCTGTAAAGATATTCCTCCAAAGAAAGGAGAAGAACATTCAATAATATTCCTCTGTAGGTTCCTGATGAGTAATAATCTTTTATATTCTATTATGATGCATAGTTTTAGGTCAATTAAAATTATATAATAATTGCATTTTTCAAAATAAAATTCGTTTGATTTTGAAAAATAATGAACGATTATACAGAACAACCACACAGACTACGCAATATATATATATATAATAATTGTATTTTTCAGATTAGAATTCTATTTATCCCCTTGAAAAAAAAATGGCCGATAATACAGAACAACTCAAAAAATTGCGCAAGATTCAATTATCTATAGCAAACTTGTAAATATTTCTTTCTTCATCATTTATTTTAATACAAAAAAAAAAAAACCGAAGCTTAATATTTTGATTGCACAAGTAAGAATTGAGCTATTTTTTTAATATATGAGAAACATTTATGCAGTTGTCTGTTTCACTTCAGACGTATTTAAAGTATGTTCTCTTTGTATTCTTGCATATTTATTACAAGCATACGTGGTCTTCATATGATACATAACTTCATTGAAATTAAGTCTTATATCTTCATTTGACTGGGATACATCATAGAATCTGATTTAGCGCTTCTTTAAGTACGCATGTGGGAGAGCACAAGTCTCGAAAAGAAAATGCAGCATATGTAATGAAATAGACCAAAGGTGTGAGTGCTATTCGTATCACAAAAGATAGACATTATAGATCATTATTTCAAAACAAAAAATACTTTAATCTTTTTTCTGTATTGTGCTAAAATTGTTTCCTTTTGTTGTTATTTTAAGAAACTATATAGACCTTAATAATCAGATAATTTTTTAAAAATTACTCTGTAAAATCTCACAATAAGAAGAATTTTCAGTTCTAAAAGGTGGATAATTTTTTTATGAATTTAAACTATAGAATCTATCACATAAAAAAATAATGAAATAAATATTCCGTCAAGAATGACTTAACTTGTGTTCTTGCTATTAATTTAAAAAATTATTCATTATTTTCTAAATTCTCTAATTTTTAAATAGATTAGATAAAGGAATAAATATTTTATAAAAAATATAAAAGCAGATACATGCAAGCATATATAAAGACTCGCATGCGTTATGAAAGACTGAACATGTCTAAATAAAAAAATATCATGAAAAATTGGGAAAGAAATGAATCGAGAAAAATTATAAATAACATAAACATTTGATTAAGTCGATTGGTTTTAATAGTGCATTAATAACCATGCTGCTGAAATTGTAACAAAACAAATGTAATAGAGAAAATCATTGGATAGATTTAAAAGAGAAGAGATGGCCAGTTAAATATTATTTGCTGACTACATATTGTAAATATTTTATTCAGAAATTGTTTGCTGTACTTAATTAGATCACTGATTTAATATTGATGAAAGCAAGTCATTTCTAAAATTATTAATAAGCCTTAATCTTATAATTATTGATTTTTTTCAAAAATAAATATCATGCATTATATGTTGTCATTCATCTCTGAATTTCTATTGCATTATTTTTTAAAAGTTCCATGACTTTTTTTACTTCATTGAGTGAATTTTCAATCCAGGATGGTCCTCCTTACTTTGTTTCGTATTTTGTGAATCATTTATAAGGCTGTCTTCTAATTTATTAAGATAGGATTAAAGGCATTGCTGCTTTTAGAAGATGTATTTTTCTTCACTTCAATATTCAAGTATATTATCCTTGGGTATGAAAGTATTCCAATCAACTTACTCAGAGCAACTATTTTTGTTTTAAGCCCAAAAGGAAACCACACCCTAGAAATATGGTACAACGCCCAAAGAAGGAATCAAAAATGCTAACTAAAATCACCACTACCTTAAAATGATTTGAACACCATATTATAAGTCCCAATGATAAACATTCTTTTGACTTGTAAAAATCCGCAAATTTCCTCTAATAATCGATATTGAGCAAAATTTCATCAAAACAGATTTTACTATAATCAAAAACAGGATTTGCTTAATGTAGATCTAAAAAAATCGGTTCCGCAATTTATTTCTAGATTATCTGATTCCGTTTTATTCTGTTTCCAATAGATCGATAAAAATTAAAATGATAGTCGATAGAAATTAAAATGAGAGTATAATACTGAACAATGAAATATATATTCTTCAATTGTAGAAATAATCTAGTTTCTTCAAAAAAATATTTTGTCATATTTCCTTCAATATAAATATGGTTAATAAATTAAAATATATACAAAGTTAATTATGTAAAAATTCCAAAACATTTTATAATAATTTGATGTGTGTTTTTCTAAGGAAAAGAAATAAAAAGTTACCAAAATATACATAATGTTCCAAAGTTCCATATATTATAGATTCATTTCAGCCAAGATACACGGATTTTTTAAAGCTTCATTTTTAATCCATAACCCATCCATATTTTTAAAAACATAGTTTGGGAGATCTATTTTATAAGAATTGATCTATGAAAACCAAAATTATATTTTCAATTGACTTGTAATACAAATTTCTGTTACATGTCATGGGAGAAAATATTTGAAAGATGGTAAAGCATTTGTAGTTATATAAGATTTACTCAATTACATTATTCACCCATTTATTCCATAAATTCATAATTAAAATCTGCATCTGTATTATATTTGAAATCAGGCAAATGGAATTATAATTCATAAATCTGGTAGACTTAGTAAATAAACTATGAAAAGTATATTAAAAGATATATATGAAAAAGATGAGAAAATTCTCTGGGTATTTATAATTTTTGATAACATATTTTGAATTGAGATTAGAATTTTTTTTTCTAAATTTTGAAAATTATTTTTTAATTAGAACTTTAACAGTGCTTACCTGACCCTTTAAATATTTACTTTTTGATGATATTGCTTAGACCAACATTAATCAGAACTACATTTTTATCTATTAAAAATTCATTAGATTTGCTTCTCTATCTCTTAATATTTCCCTTTATCTCAGGATAGTAAATTGATAAAACATTTTTTTTCCTTCGGAACAATCACATAAATAAGTGGTAAAATAATTTACCCTTTATCTTTTAAACATGATTGCAATACATATAAGTAAAAGGAACTAATTAATTGAATTCGTATCTTATTAAAACCCTTATGTTCATTTTGTATAGCATACCATACATACAACTTTATAAAAATATACTACCACTATAAAATAATATTTAACTTAGTTTTATTAAACGGTATTAATTGCACGAGTTTTTTATTTGTTTTTTGATGTTTTTTATAGCGTAAAGAAGCATACAGTTTTATACATCTTTTTTCTTTTCTTCAAAAAAGCAATCTTGCCACGATAAGGGGTAATTGCTACTGGAATGTTTTATTTAACAAAATTGGACAATTCAGTTGCTGTATTAAACAAAGTTAGGAAAAATATATTATATTCATCTTTCACAATAGGATAAAATGTTCCAACTAATTTTACATGTTTTTAAAATGCAAAAGAAATTATCATATGATTTATTTAACACATAATTTAAAAAAAAAAAAATGAGATTTGTATAATAGACTACAGTTCCATCTTTAAATAAATATTTTTAAATTTTTTCCTACCCAAATTTTTATTATAAATGTACTCTTTACCCAAGGTATTCCAATATATACAAATTCATTTATATATTTTCTTAAAAGAATTAATCTTGAAAGTATGAAGCATATTTTATAAGCATGATTTTTAGTAACGTAAGACATATTTAATAGTTTTCGGTATCAACATCGAATTTGTATCGAAATTCTTTCTGCTGAACTGAAAATCTGATTTAAGTACCATTTAAAATATATGATAAAGATCGAATATATTCACCAAATGGGTATGACAAAAATGAAAATTAATCATATCTTGAAATTATTACTACTAATACAAGCAACTACTAAAAAAAATCTTAAAATTGATAGGTGTAAAGAATGTACCAGTTTTTGTCAGTGACATTTTATCCATTTAAAATTTATTATATATTTCAGAAGAATGAAATCATTGATTCTCATAAAACGTTTTTACATAGTTTTTTTTAAGTTTTTTTATGTACCTCCAAAGGGTTTGATAAAAACCGAGGCGACATATAAAGTTGAGATTCCATCAAGAAAAAACCGCTCTTGATACAGCGATTGCAATTTTATTTGAAGAATTCCAAGAATTGGGTGGTCAAGACCGTAATCGTCAAACAGGAAACAAAAAACTTTTTTTTTGTATTGATAAGGAATTTAAAAAACCACGAAAGGCTTTAAAGTCTTTTTTATAGTGCAGTAAACGATTTATCAATAGTTCTTTCGAATGCGATTTCTCATCGCTTTTCGTAGGCCAGTTCTCAAGTTTTTTTGAAGAGAACAAGGAAGTTTGGTGGTTATTTATGGCTTTAAAAGACGTAATATATTATATTAGAACTAAAGAAACGTATTTTATATTTTTGTAAGATTAAAAATAGATTGTTGGCATACAGTGGCCATCAAAGTTATGTTGATATTTTCGGAATTTCAGAGTAAATAGTTTTGTTCCGTTAAAATTAAATTTAAAACATAATGTTCTTATTTTTTTTTTTTTTATAATTTTATCTTTCCAGAATGCTTTTATTTTTTCCACACTTTGTCTTTAATGATATAAATAGTTTGGATAAGTTAGCGTATAAAATAATCATCTGTCGAATATTTTATCATTTATGTTATAGTGATTTTTAAGTTTCTTAATAGTTCGAGTTGCATATTTGCCTAGTAATTTTGCAAAAATTTTTCACTTATTACAAAAAAAAAAAAAAAAAAAAAAAAAAAAAGGCTCAAAAATTTAATAGAATGAATGACTCAAGGAAAATGATGGATTTTCTTCAGAAATACATAAATCAGTTCGAATAAAATTTGTATTTAATTAATATAATTATTTATTTGAAAGGTTTGCAGTAATAAAGGTATCGAACTAGGCAAATGAAAGGGCAAACTAAATAATCATTATATTTGAGCGCAGTTAATCTTGTATTATTATGAAATCGTTGATAAAAATTCTCAGACAATTCGTAAGGTTGTGCTTATTATAATAAAGACTGATAAATCGATATTTATTGATATTATTTATACTTTTCTATAAATATTAATCCTTTAAAAGTTGAAAATTTCACTGAAAAAAGTGAATATCAGAATCATTTTCTTTATTTATCAATTTCAATTAAATTCTATAAGCTCACGGTTCGAACAATTCGTCCTCATTATTTCTACACTGCAATTAAACTCAAAATTCATCTTCTTTATAGGCACCATCTAGATTAAATACATTTAAAAAGGATGGAGATCATATCAGATAAACATGAGAAAAAAGGGGGAAAAATAAAAAAGGATTTAAGAAAGGAAGAAATATGTTGCAGAAATTATAAAGAAAATAGTTAATCTTAATTTCAGATATATAAAATATTTGAGATATGCATTGTGGTATCACATCAAAAACTAAACTGTCGAAATATTATAAAATTTATTGCATTGATGGCGTTTTATTAAAGGGAGTCTAATATTTTTTCGAGGTACATTAAAATTATCCAGGACTTTTGTTTGTCAAAAAGTCTTTTACAAAACAATTTTAAAAAATATGGATAGTTTTAGAAAGAAAAAAAAATGTATGTATTACTAAAAAAATCCTTCATAATAGATTTTGTTAATAAATGAGGAATACTTTTATAGCCTATGTACACAAATTGCATTAGAATAAATGCGCACATTATATTGAAATTTTAGCGAAAATTAAGAAATGGCTTTCAGTTTAACTAATTTTAACCCTTCATGCCACTATATTAAATAAAAATATTTCTTTTTAAATACATGTGTGGAGATATAATATTTTATTGCCAAATTATAGAAGAAATAAAATATTTCGAAAGTCATATTTTTCCTACCATTGGGATCCTTATGTCTCCTGGGCCTCATTTGAATCACTCATTTTCCGAGATACTCTTGTGGTTTCTTGTCAAATTTGTTATTTCTCGATTACGATGCAAGCATAAAATTCGTGACTTAGCTCATTTTATCAAATGTGTTAAAAGAATTATTCTTTGATCGCAATAGAAGGATTTTCCCACAATGAATACTGAAATATGAAAGGTTATATTTATAGAATATTTTATGGTTAATTTGAAGGCTTTAGAGAAATACTGATCATTTAGTTTCTACTAATAATGCCTTATTCTTCTTCTAAATACAACAGAAGAGAAGTAACAATAAATTGTTGCCATACTGTTCGAATTAATTGAGACAAACATGTTTTTCTTGCTTAAGTTGCCATGCGATTACCAGTGATGTTCCGAACCATCTCAAACACGTTATATCTGCCTAGAAGTAGTGTGACGGATCGACCTTGACTATAATTTATTCTTTTGACTGGTTTTAGTTTATCAGTAGCTCAGTTGAGAGTCTTTCAGCGTGGCAACTAATGATTGTAATTTTGTAAATTTGTTACAAGTGCCACTGCCGGCGTCCTGGCATGGGGTAGCGAGTCTTCCCGTGATCTGAGCATCCCATGTTCGAGTCCCAGTTCGGATATGGTTGTTCCTCATCTTTTCTATCTGTGTTTGTGAGATGTGTGAATGTGCCCTTCTGTAAAAAGGGGTTTTATAAGCGAATGTGATGCATGAGTAGAAAATCGTACTTTTGGTCCTAGTTCGCGCTACTAAAAACCAGACACGCTCAATCCCGGCTTAAAACCGCCGAATTCGGAATCAGCGGACTTGTCCATAGTAAGTGCCATCAGAAACAACAACACAGGTGTCACTTTTGATTGTTCAAAGCGATTGTTGAGCGTTCTAAAAAATTCCCTCTTAATGAATACAATTATATTATTGTGATATAGCTACAGCAGTTGGTGTGGGAAAATCTAGCGTTTCGAGAGAAAATTCTTGATACACTAGATTTCTTATTTCAAGATTCCGGATCATCGTCTCTAAAAAGAAAAGGAAAATGTAGGCTCAAACGGAAAACTAGTCTAAGAATGATAAAATTCTTATAAGAAATAGTAAAATAAATCCAAGACATAAGTACAGACATTCGAAAGGATTTATTGGATTGTGGTGTTCAAGTGAGTACCTCAACTATAAGAAAACGTCTACTGATAGTTAGCTATAAATCAACAAGACCGAGGGAGAAACAATTTCTAACTCCGAAAATGATGAAAAACGTTTCTTAGAACTGAAAAATATCGATCATAGATTGTTAATGAATGGAAGATGATTTCCAGTGATGAAACAATTATTTCTTCAGGGATATAAATCAAGTGTAGTTAGACAAATCGAAGTTGAAGGCGACCAGATCATATCCAACAGAATGTAAAACAGCCTTCTAAACAGATGTTTTCAGACTTTTAGCGCAGATGATTGGACAAAGGCCCGCCATTGCCACAATGAAAGTGCTAAAGACATGAAGAATTCTGCCAAATGCATAGAAATATTACGTGGTAGAATTATTTCATTCATGGAAACATTTGGCAGAACATTTCAACATGACTTGGACCCCTGTCACACTTCAAAATAAGTATATACCTTTACGGAGAAAAAAATAGAAGTGTTTGATTGGCCTGGTAATTCACAATACATAAATCCCAATGAGAACTTATGGCACTTTCTCAAGAATCTTTGTTTAGATAGGATGAAGTACACGAAAATAGAACAAAAGATAAAAAGTGCTTTACAAATGTGGTTCCACGATCATGATGTCAAAAACATGTGCGCTATACAAGTGAAGTCAAAGCCAAGACATGTTGAAGAGCTTATTTCTTTTAAAGGAAGACATATGTCATAGTAATATAGAAATTTATCAGTCTACTTATGGTAAGTAATGATTAAAAGTTAAGGTTTTGGAAAAACCTATTTTTATCATTTTTCCCATTTAATTCGAACAATATTAATTATAAATATATAATTGTTTTCTCCGCATTGTTTCTTTCTGTTGTTAGTTCCGACAAAGAAACTATTCAAGAAAACTTTATTAAAAGTTCCGCTGTGAAAAGCACACCAGGTGTAAATTATTGTAGGAAGAAAATCTACGGGAATTTTCTCTTGAATAAATTCCGCAACCGAAACGAATATATTGTATACAATAGACTATGCCTTGGGAAATACGGGATAAGTTTTCAAAAGCAGCCGGAAGCTGCTAACTGAAGAAGACAGTCGAACATTCCAAGAAGATGTTGAGTTTTTTTTCATAAAAAAAGAATAAAAGCTAACAAGATGTTTTTGCATGAGCTGTGAAAATAGGAAAACATTTTTTTCAGAAATTCCATTCAAAATAAACTCAACAATGGCATTTCTTAAAAATGCACAGTATATTTTTGACGAATTATTTTTTCTGCGTTAAATAATTCATTTTTGTTCTTGACGTATATAAATAATTTTATTTGTATATATATGTTTCCAAATATTAACTATTGATAACTTAACGAGATCTATTTAAATCAACATATAAAATAAAATCGTAAAAATTATAAAAGCAATAACAAAAATCAAATGCTACTGGTTCATGAGTTTTTTCTCTATATTTGTAGGACTAAAAACCTTACATTAGACCAAGGAAGATTTTAATTATACATTTTTCAACTTTATTAATAATAAACAAATTTCATTTTTGATGTTTTGAACTATTTTAGAAAAGCTTAATTGCAAAATTTTACTTGCGCTACAAACTAAAACAGAAATTTATTATCAAAAAGGACTAATGATGAAAATTCTTAAATTGTTCAATTATTATATTTCAATATATTCTGATGGTACCTTAATTTTCTCAAGCATCAGAAAAATAAAAATGTTTTTACTGTGATTTTTTTTTAAAA
The DNA here is from genome assembly GCF_947563725.1 of Argiope bruennichi. Taxonomy (NCBI): domain Eukaryota; kingdom Metazoa; phylum Arthropoda; class Arachnida; order Araneae; family Araneidae; genus Argiope; species Argiope bruennichi. The sequence continues at coordinate 78,992,572 of NC_079158.1, forward strand.
ACAAGTTTATTAAACTTTCTTTAGAAATGTTGAACATTAGATTCTCATTTCACCTAAAAGCATAAAAATATGTATATAACCCCCTGAAAATAAAAATAACATTATATATATATATATATATAAGTTTAGTGTTTCTGTTACACAAATATAGTTTCTCGATTAGAAAACCACAAAAAGATCGAATTCATCACGTGGTCGAATGGTAGAGAAGCGAGATGGAAAACAAGATGTCAAATGTATACATATATAAGCATAGTGCAGTTTTACCAAGAAAAGGGAAATATGCTTTCAATAATAGAATAATTTATCTTATTGTTATTCCCTATCAAATCCTTTTCTAACGAATTAAATTGTACAAAAACAAATCCCTGAACACGTTATTAAATCACGAAACATACTCTATTTGTATATTTTCATTTTAATTTCTAGGAATATGCATGGATATATTGTATTGATATAATGTAGATTGTTAATTAACAACTTTCAATATGTTTTATTTCTCAATTAATCATTAGACGTATATTCATTAAAACTAACATAGAACCGAAAAGCTTCAAAGTCACAGAGTACACAATGGTGAAAAGAAATAAAGATATTCTTTCAAAATCTTTACAAAAAATATCTTTAGAATGGTTTCAAGCTGCATTTATAACAGTTACTTTAGACATATGTATTACTAAAAATTGAGAAAATTATAAATGAAAGGATAATCTCGAAAGAGAAAAAAGCCAAACGATAAAAGAGAGACTAGAAATCTGGTATAGAGCAAAAATGCATTTCAAATGTATTTTTGACGACGTTTTTAATCTTTTTAAACTAATTTAAAACTAAACTAACATTTATATTTTTAATATAGTAATATCAGTATAAATCATCTGGTTAGAAAGCTTTTATTTTTTAAAAAATAAACTCATAAACTGCAATAGGTATTTGAAAATCGTTTTGCTAAAAATTTAAGTTTGAAATTGTATTTTTTCAAAAATATTTGCTATGATTGATTGAATGGTCATCCAACTTGCAAGGATTTATGTGCATTTTTATAAAGAAAATTCTCAATCAATAATAATAGGAATAAAATTCATAATACTTAAGTTGCTGTAAAATCTTGATATTTATTTTAGTAAGTGTTTCCATCCGATTTTAATTTCAGTTTCAGATCCGATTTTAATTTCTTTAAAATTAAATGAAATTAATTGAAACTTTCTTATTAGATACGAGGAAAAATTCTATATTTTATTAAAATAAAGATTAGTTATATTTCAACTTTTTAAAATATTTTTACATTTCTATTTGTCATAAAAGGTTTGACAGTGTTTATTTCAGCAGAAGTCTTTTCTACTTACTTTTACTACCTTTCTATCATATTTTATTAAAACGAGCCTTAAAATATTACTTAGTATATCAAAGCAACTTTTTCAAATGTTACATCCGCTTCCCTTTTTCATTGTAAATAACTACAATATTTCTTCAAAACCTAGAGCAGGAAGTAATGTCCAAAAGTTGAAATTGTTTTATGAAAGAAATACGTTGTGACCGTGGATGACAAATGCTCTTTCTTCTGACAAGCGCATCAGTTAATGGTTTGTTTCACATTGTTGTGGAGATGCCCAAAACATGTTACTGTCAGTTCATAAGAAATATGATCCTCTTGTTGATAAGTGACATTACTTCAACCTGAAATCTAATGATTAAAAGTCTAGTATGATGCCATTTCTTTTATAAATAATTGTCTTAAAAGAATTCTCTATCTTGCAAATTACAATATGATATTAAAAAAAAGATACTTTTAATTTTTTTCGAAACTAATCCAATCCAAATATATTCGGGAAGAAACACGAGTCCAGTATCATTTGTGGTAAATTTTATATAAATGAAAATGTCCGAAAGATAAGTAGTTCCAGAAATTAGATTTTGTATGTTAAAAAAATAAGTTTTTACTCAAAAACGAGATAAAATTCTTAAAATGAAAATATTAACATATTTTTGAAACAAAATTCAAAGCTTCACAATTGCAGTCAATAACCTGCATTGCCTTTCCTTGCAATTATTATCAATAAGTTTTGTAATAAAATTAGGGAAACATGTTTTGCCACTATAAATTTTATGACAAAAAGAGTTTTTCTTAGCGAAGAAATTTACATTTTCTACAATTTCATTTTCCATAATTCATATTTTCTTACTTCTCTCAGAACCTTCTTCATATTTTCATGTGTTAATTTTCAGCACATACTTAAAAACAAATGAAATAACAGTTTTTTTTATTTAGGTATTTCTTAAGGAAAAATTGTTTATACAAACATACATAAACGAAAATTAAAAGCTTAAAAGATATTTTTTTCTCAAATTAGTAATTATGTATGTATGTAATTGCAGAATTTGAAATGTTATTCCAAATCAGAATATTAATTATCAGATTAAATTACTAATTACTTTCTTTGAAAAATAAAATAAAAAAGAGTTTCTAATAATTTCCCGCTTATCTAATTTGGGGTAATTCATCAAATTTCTTTATCTTGGATACCTCTGGTAATATTAAGAAATTCCTACAACTGCGAAAGGAGACTAACATAATAAAAAGCTGAAATTATTAAAAAATCTTGCTGTTTCTTAAAAGTTTTTATTTTAAATTCTATAATGTACTCTGTTCTAGTTATTGCTATACATATCCTGCAATGCCTTATCTTTTGATTATTATAAATACCAATATGTTTTGTTATCAAATCAGGGAAAAAATTTTGCCAATATAAACCATATGACAAAAGAGTTTTTCTTAAGATTCAAATTGACATTTTTACTTCATTTTTAGTACTTCATATTCTCTAATAATCTTCTTTATAGTTTCATGTGTTATCTTTCAACATATAGTTAGAATGAAACAATGATTTTAAAACAGTTTTCTTTATATTTAGATATTTTTCTTTAAGGAAAATTGTTTATAGAATTAGGCATTAACAAAAATTAAAATCTTATCCGATTTTATTTTTGAATTAACAATTATTATTGTAAAGCTTGAAATGGTGCACTGAATCAGTATATTAATTTCAGACTAAATTGCTAGATATTTTAATGCAAATATAAAATTTTAAAAATTCTTAAATTGCTTAAATTAAAACTTCCGATATTTTCATGCATTTCTGCTTTGGATTAATCAAATTTCTTTTTCTTGGAAACCTCTAACATTAACTACATTTAAGACATTTATTACTGCAACTATGAAAGGAGATTAGCATATTAAAAATCTGATTATAAATAAGAATGATGGTGCAGTTTCTTATAATTTTTTTATTATAAATCCCATAATGCCCACAATTTTAGTTATTCAATAGTTTTAATAATTAGTTGTCTCAATTTCCTGAAATAATGCATATATCCCTCAAACTAAATCTGAAGAACTGGATAATCATTAAGACTTTTTTTTAACGAAGAAAGAATGCTCTGGTACTTACAAAGAGTAGGCGGTCACATTTTAATGCAAAAAGCTGGTTTTTGAATGGTAAAAATTTGCTTACCCTAATTTTTTGGTAGCTGCAGCAAACCATTAACTTTTTTTTTTTTTTTTTTTCAAATTACGTATAATGATTAAAGTGTTTTCGATTTAGAAAAATAAGATACTTTACATCTTAAACATCAGATAATGATCTTCTTAAACCTTCTTGAAAAATTTTATCAAGATATTTTTTTTTAATACAAATAGTTACCAAAACCAATCATATTCCTTTGTTATTTTGTTACAAAAATTATTTAGACTGACTTTAATGCTGCATTTTTGGTAATATTTTTTTCAATCTATCACGGATGAAAAGTCCTGGTCATTAAATTTTGTGGAAGGAATTTGTGCGAATGATATTTTGCATTTTAATAATAAAAATTAACAAAAGTTTGCTGTATGGGAAATTTTGAGTCTTGTAGTATATTTTCTTACTCATTACTAATCTCCTATCGGAGGACAATTTAGAAATGAGGATGAAATTTTCCGATGTGGTGGTTGGTTCTCCATACCCGGTGCGTAGAGAAATGGAAGAGTGCGGCTACCTCCTATCGTTGACAGGACGTACTTCCTACGGTAAACGTTGTGTCGTTGCCAGTGATGACCCTTAGGACTCAACCAAAATCTCCCGTCAATGTTGCTGTCGCCGCGGTCCAGTCATTTATATTTTTCAGTGTACCTTCGGACATCTCGGTTTGGTTTGGTTACATTAACGTCCCGTTTGAAGCAACACTAGGGCTATTTTGGGACGGACCTAATAATTTTGAACCACGGTCAGATGACGAGGACGACACCTGAGCTGGCACCCCCCTCTCCACACCACACCACACCAGCGGGAGGACATTTGGTCATGACGGATTTAACGTGCAACAGACCCCCGTACACGACGGTTCTTCGGTGGAATCGGGTCACGAACCTGAAACTCTCCGGTTCCGAAGCCGAGACCTTATCACCAGGTAACCGCGGCCTTCGGACATCTCGGAGTAGCCGGTTAAGATTACTCATCTTATTATCTCACTTCAAAGTAAATCCATTTCTGAATGGCAAATTCCAAACATTGGTAATAATATACTATAAATCATAAACAGCTTCAATGATTTCAATGATACATGTAGAATATTTTAAATAAATAAAAATATTCATTGAATGAACAATGAATTAAAGCATAATAACTTATTGATTTATCTTCGTTTCTAAACTTATATGTCTTCCTGTCGATTATGGATTAATTTAGATTATTAAAAAATTTAGATTTCTGTAATTCATATCTTAATTCATCTTATTATTCATGTCAAATTAATTAATTTTAAATTGATATGATTGATTGAATTAATATTTAATTCTATAATTTCCTTGACCGATCTTTTTAATCTGCAATTCATTTCCTTTCAGGAAACAACTCTCTGCGAGTGGCCATGCCTCCTGAGTGTCATCAAGCAGCATTGACCGCCCTAACCGTCCACTAACTAAATTCTGACAATGGACTCTGTGCACAAATTTTTATCCACCCACGCAGATTTTTCCTCCCGAACTTTATGTGCATATTGAGTTCCCTGGGATAATTCTTCTCCAGAAATCTCCCCGGAAACTCCTGCGAGGAAGTGCAAATGGGATTTTCTTGCTGCGAAATTAGAATTTTAAAGAACTTGACGATGTAACGAATGATGTATGAAATGTGATTTAGTAAAAATTGTGTTGTATAATTGTTTTCTTTGTGTGTGTGTCTCATTTTTATACAGTACATATCACATAATGAAATAATTTAAAGACATGAGAATTGGATAAGATTAAAGGAATAACGACAATAAAGAAATGGGTAGATTCAATTATATATATCATTTTAAGAAGAAGAAAAATACATTATTTTCTTCCGAACTGCCTATGCTTTTTCCCCAAAATATCCATCAAACATTTTCCATAATTGTTATTTATCGATAATTATCCCTGAATGGATCACTTATATATTGATGCTACTTTTATTCAACATTTTTACCTACTTTTAAACAGCATTAAGCACTTTTACCTACTTTTAAAGTACATTTAATGTATTGAACTTACTTTTATACGTCGTTCGGAATTTTTACTTTCATAAAAAGGTTGCAAGCCGAATATAAAAATATTAAGTGATTGAATCATTCCAGCTTTCAAAGCATTGAAAGATTTTCTTCTATAAATTCGTACCCTTCGGAGTCATCAGTGTTTATTATTTTATCTTGCTAAAACTAAACTTACGGCGTATTAAAATTTTGTAAAAAAAGCTTGCTAAATTTTTAACTGAACCGCAGAATAACATTGATTCATTTTAAGTAAACATTTATTTTGGTGTGGAACTTCAATTTTGTTTCTAAATACAAATATCAGTTCCATTTTAAAAAATGCACATTTGTTTCGTAATTTTATTCCATGTAATAATAGTTTGATCTGTTTAACATATTTTAAGCCAATTTTAATAGATTAGATGACTGTTTAGCCTAGTCTAGAGTGCTCTAATACAGACAAAGCGAGAACCCCATCACATACGAAGAATAACTCCAAAATGGTCTCTTACAAGGGAAACAAGAAATTCAACGAACATCAATTGTTAAAGTTGGTTAAAAATGAAGGCTTGGTTAATTATCTATTCCAAAACTGATAACGTTAAGCGATATAGTGATTACACTGAGCGAATATTTTTGCACAAATTTGAATACATTGATTCAAGACCACAGTATTTTGATAATATAAAAGCGACTGAAAACATGAACCATGATCATATTAAGTGGTGTGCATTGTTGTAATAAACACAAAAACAAAAAAGAGCTTAAAAATACTTTTACAAATTATATAGTATAGTATACCGAACTTAAATTATTTAAGTATGCATATATTTGAATTATTACAATATCGTGTATGCTAAAGTGCCGACAGAAAAACAATCAATCATTCGTTAAATTTGTCTCAAAATATGTAAAGAATCTACATTTTAGATGTAAAATTCTAGAATCAAACTTTATTTTTCTAACTCCATGTTTTATAGTTAATCGAATTCATTTGTGTTAAGATAGCGGACAGACAGATTTTCTCTGAAGGAATTTCATTCTAAGTTTGACAATAATCTACAATTTTGTTTCAATTCTATATATAAAATTTTATAGATCTAATTCAAATTATTTCGGAGTTATCATGTTTAATCAAAGATAAATAAAATTTCAAAAATGATTTTTCTTTCAGATTCAAAATTACAATATTTTTTTTCTTGGCATAATTACGGGAAGATAAATGTAGAATGTTAGATAATTTTACGATTAAAAATTTTTACGATTTAATTACGATTTATACGATAATTTTACGATTTAATTAAAAGGGTTTTTAAATATTTAATAAACCATATAAAGTGAATTATCTATTATAATATTGAATTTTAGGGAAAAAAATAATTAAATTTTTATTGACTAATGAAATGATAATCCCCCCATTTGTTCATTTGATGGAACAGGAAAAAATATTTTTGGTGGTAGTGTATATTATTATTGATTAGAGACAAAAAGTGATCATAAGCTGCAATTTTTATCTCGTTTATCATTTGATCACCGCATTGATTCCCGATTCTGTCATTCAACAATAAATTTATTCGTCATAAAACAGGTAGTTAATCATAAAATATTGACTTGGATCTTTTAAGAGACATTATTTATCTATCAACGTGTCATTTAATTCATATCTGAATTAGTATATCAGAACAGAACGTAAATGTGAAACTCAACATAAGGGAAATGTGACATCGGTCGAAAGGTAAATTGCATATCCTGATGCATCCAACTATTTTTCTTCCGATTACTAAGGGAAGCACTTTTATTGAATCCATTCAAATATATCTTCAAATCCATAAAAGTTATATTTTACCATGGGTTCAATTGTGTAAATAGAAATATGTTTCTGCAATTCAACTAGCTAAACTGAATTTGCCGATTTCAAATGAATAAAAGTAACAAAATAAAATTTTTTAATCCTGAAAAAAACTTTTTTAAGAAAATCCAAAGATTTGAAATCCCTTTCCATCAACAAAATTTAAATTCCCATGTATGCCTTTGCGATATCAGATATATAGTCAGTTTGTTCCGTAAATGGGATTACATTGTTGCTTCTTCATTCATTAGAAATTATTAAAGTCGTAAAAAATATGGAGATGTAACAGAGGGGATAATTAAAACTATCTAAAGAATATTAAAGAAAACATTGTTTCAGCTGGAAGTGATTTAGTGAACTGTCAACTCGTTTATTGTAAGAAAATCAAATTTTTATATAAAAAATTAGCATTATTTAATGTTTTATAACTCAAGAAATACAGATAACATATGTAATCAAACTCTTTTTTAACAAATCTTATTTTTTAATACCAAGATAAAAGAAATTACAAGTGTTTTAGCATATCACAAATTCAACAATGCATATAACAAATAATCAAATAGGTCTCCTAATTTCCAATTGAAGTTAGTTTGGAAAACTTTAATGCATCCTTTAAATTAATAATTTTAATTAATTATTTTATTACATTTAATGCCGTTGTTATTATTTTCTTAAAAAACGTTATTTAAATTGAGATGTATGATTTCAAATCATCATGGCAATAGGAAATCAATTAAACTGTATATGCATGTGCGGACACGATTTAGAAATTAACCAAAAAACAAGTTTGAAATGTTGCAGATAATTTCATTACCTTTAAATGCAGCATTTCAAAAACAATATTGAATATATCTTATTGATATATTCATAGAACAAATCAACATAAAATTAATAGATATTTGAACTTTTAAAATTATTTCTGCTAGTCGTATGTACAATTTTATATATGTATAATTTTATAAGTAACAAAATATATATGCAAATTTTTTCCAATAGATATTCCCATTTTTTATATTTGAATTTTTACTTTCGCATCGTAGTATAAAGAAACTATTATTGAATAGGTAAACAAAATCTCTTTGAAATATAATTTAAATTATGCAATATATAAGGCAATAATTACCTTCATAATATATACAATGGTCCTACTTATTGTTCTTATATTTTTATTTACTTATTTTGAATCAGCAAATAAGTTATTCAATAAATTAAAGTTTATTCATATTTTCAAATTTTATAGAATATAAAAAAAAATCAGGGTAGGCAGAAATTAACAGTCTCAGGCCTCTAACTTTCTTTGAGCTTAATTTATCACGACATTAAGAAATTCTTTGCTAAATAATCTAACTTGACTAAGTTGCAAAATATATTTAATTAAAAATGTTCGAAATTAATAATCCCCGAGAATGAATTGCTAACTAGATTCAGCTAATTTCAAAGAATAAAGAATTTTCAGCCAGATACAAAATTTATCGAAATTTGTGTTTTTTAAACCAAATATCGATACCAGAGTGGGTGTAGGATAACGAATAAAGGATTAAAGAATTTTTCAGCTCTATAGAATATTCAAAATTTGTGTTTTTTCATACTTTCTATCCATCGTCGATGTGATTAAACAACCATGAAAGAATTCTTCCCGTTTTGCCTTGGCATCCGAAATTTTATGAACAGCCGCCGTCACGACAGTAGAAAGCCATAAATAGAGTTTCATATCCTAAAGGCCGTCTCCGATCTCAACCCCTACCTTACGAGATATCCCCACCAAAGCAAGAGTCTACTTACATATTTGATAGCTTCTCACTTATATATTCGTGACACCTGCCGATTAGTGAGGAATAAAGTAAAGCTGTATTGATGTCATGGAATTTTAACAATACTTTTTATTCTTTTCTTTATTTTTGTAGATTCTTGTATGTTTTTACACACATTTGGAAGAATAGTAGAGTGTTAGTACATTCCATGAACATTTCAAATTGAATTTCTTTTGCAGTTTTCTCTGGATAGCCGTCTTTGATGACATAGATTTGTTTGCAATTTCTCTGCGTTCAGTACATGATTGATGTTCACATTTCCCACAACAAATTACTTGTAAACATAAAACTATAGAAATACTATGGCCATTAAAAATACAACGTTACATCTATTTAGTTTATGGTGTATATGAATTTTCGCAGTAAAAGGGACTATCTGAGGCCGTAGAAGCATTAAAATGTGTAGGTAATGTTGTATTTCAAATTATACACTAATATATAATTATATAATTGATATAATTGATAATTGATGAAACAAAGAAAATTGTTAGAATCTCAGAGCAATATAATATACATATTTATACAAATTTATATATAAATAGAAAGTAAATATTAGTAAAAATACGACAATAAAAATAACGTGCAAACCGAAACTGAAAAGAATCATAAGCAAACTTGCCCGGAATATGTAGATAATAAATCAGTTTTCAAAATATATATGAACCAAATTTAGTAGCTTTAATATAAAAATTTGCTCTACAGAACATCAGCAAAGAATTATTATTACAATTACATTTATTATTAAATGCATTAATCTCCTCAAGATTTTGTTCTTATTATGTAATTTTTGTAACACTGTGCAAATTTTCAGGTGGGAAAATCATAACGGCATTTTCCTTTACAGTTGAAAGAAAGAGTCATGAATAAAATAAAAAATAAATTCTTTAATGGTGGTATTTCAACCATATATTTTGAATAATTGTTGATTAAATTTCTCCTGTATAACGCTATTAACTCTCAGAAAAAACAATAACAAATATAATTTTTTTCTGCTACGTTAGTTACCTAAATTTCATCAAGTATACTTGACTTTTCAGCTTGAAACCACTTAGTAATTTGAATTTTCTTATCTTACTTACAGCAGGGAGTTCCACTTCACGCTACATTAATACTAACTTAACACACGCTAAATAAACTGAGAAAAATTGTCAAGATTAGCAGTACTCAACATAATTACACTGGATTTTTTTTAACATTGTATTTTTTTTTTCTTTCATGAAACTTTTACGCATTGTTAGATAACACAGGTGTTTTTTTCCTTTTCGTCAAATTGCAAAACTGAAATTAAAATAGCAACAAAATATTGCTTAATTTAATATGTTAAAAATACAATATATGGAAAATAACATATTTGTAGGAAATAAATAAAATTTCATTTATAATGATTTCGAAAAATAGTGCTAGTTTAAATTTATTTGCATATTGTGTTAGGTAAATGGTTTTTTGAGCATCCATTTACTCTACATCTATGTACCTCCTCAGTTTTCTTTGTTTAGAATATTTACCTGTTATTATCTGGAAAACGTACCAAATGACACTATATAACATTACAAACAAATAAGATATCGCGAGAGATGCATAAAAGTAACGATTTGAATTCATTTAGCAAAACAAATAAATATAGTGTTATTTAATTATTAGCAACACCTGGCAACCATACGGATGGCCGGGAATATAGGCTAAATTATATTTTAGTTGGTACCTTTTCATTTTGCTGGCGCAAATCTCTCCAAATAGACATTATTGGCAACAGTACACAGTCACATTAAAAAAAAAAAATGTTAGTTAAAGGTTACCAACTGGATTATATTCCGTTTGGCGTCGATTGCGTCATTTTTGGCGATTTTACCAACTGCGCCAGCGAAATAGCAGGGCATTTAATTAAATAGCTTAGACACAATTTCATATACGATTTCGTCAAATCATTAAACATTCAAACCATGATGTATTAATAGACTTGTATTTTTTCTATTTATTTTGTACATTATCCTTCCAAATAGGTATCATTCAGTCCCTTGGTATGAATGTGCTATTGAAAGTACAATTGTCCGATCCATCTCTCTTCTAAGCTTCACGGTATTGCGAAATCACTTTCTATATTTCTCCTACACTACAAAAATATTAAAACAGAATCCTTCCTCTTTAGCTTTAAACATTGGAAGAAAATTCAGCTACTAAATATTTGAGGAAACAATAAAAGATGTTTTTATTTTAGGCCAACAATATTATCTTCAATTGTAATTTTAGTATTTTTATTTATTTTTTTCTAAAATACCACCAAAAACCAAAAACTCTTTGTAGAATTATTAAACTGATTTTATCCTTTTTAAAATTATAAAAGTTATTTATATACAGTAATATTTTTGGCAGTTATTCTATAAAAATCTACATTTTTAATTAACAATATTTTTTTAAAATAATCGCTCCGGGATGCACATTCTTACATACCAAAGCATATATGTGCCCTTTTCGATAGTTCTTGATCATATGGCCTGGTGTATACAGAAACACATGCAGAGAGATACAATTATTTACCTGTATTTTTAATGGAGATGGGAATTAATATGTTTGTTACGCATTTTCAATAATGCAACTTTACTTCACGAGTGTTTTTAATATTAGTGAATATAGAAAAAAAAATGCATTAATTCTGAAACAGGAACAGAAAGCGTTGGCTTTTAAAACAACATTCTTACTTTTTAAAAAAAGTTAGTATTTAATTTGTCGAACCTTATTTTACATTAATACTTGAGAGCATAATCACACATAATTAATTAGTTTATATAGAAAGTTCAACCACTTTTATGCTTACATAGCTTTTAATTCAGAAATATCTTTTCATAATTTTGATTGCAAAAATATTGTAAACGGGTATTTTGTCAGAGTTATTTATTGGATAAAACGAAGCGATATAATTTTTAAATCCATTTTAATTAAAACCCTGCTGTCATTGTAAATTAGTCGGCTGAGAGAAAAGGGACAAGCTGCCTGAAATGGCCAATTGCCCTTGGGTATTGGTTATATTTGATTTCAGATAATCTTCATGTCCATGGTTCTGACAAATTGTCTGGCCCTAAAGAAATTGTATTTTAATTGCCTTACATAAATTCTGTTTTTTTATGTACTTGAACCTTTCTTATGCCCCCATGATACCATAACACTTAAAAAGATAAATCTTCATTGTAAAAATTATCCGAGGTTATAGTAGTATTATTTTAATTGTCTTGCTAATTTTTTTTTACACGTGGAGATATTTAATATATATTTGTCTCATGACATCAGAGCTCTATTAAAAGTGTATTTAATTGATCTTCTAAATTCCGTGGTATTCTAACTTCGTTTTACTATTCATCTTATAAACTACACAAATATTAAAAATAATACATTTTTTTGAGCATTTGAGCAGTGGGAAAAATTGGCGCAGAATCTCAAGGTAATAATATAATCTGTTGTTGGAAATTAAGCAAAAAAATATTTTAAAAATTATGTAAAATTTGCAAAAAAATAATTTAAAAGATAATATTCTTTTAATTTTGAAAAAAGGTGTAAAATTCACTTATTTGCAATAAATCTTCAAAAATTATTTCGGTGATAATCCAGAATTTAACTTCAATTTTAATTAAATTTTTAAAAAATCACTCCGAGGTGCACATTTATAACTTCCCATTATATATGGCCCGAGTTTGATAGTTGTAGGTCAAACTGTCTGCAGAAAAAAGTACATACATTCATCTTTATTATTAATAGAACTGGAGTAATCTTTATTATTAATGTAATATTATTAAAAATACAGTCTTAGAAATATTGAGAGAACATTTTAAAATTATCTATATTTTTTAAATTTCTTTGGCATTCTTGACTTAACTTCCCGAAATGATTTACAAACATATTAAATCAATATTATTCAAAAAATACAATGCTATATAATTTTTTTTTATTCCGCGAAGAGTTATAGGTTTTACGCTATACTCTAAAAAGTAAAATTGCTCAAAAGTTGACATAATGCATTTGCAATTAAGTTATACGAAACCAAAATCAAAACTCACCCCAACTACCAAGGAAAGAACAGGCAACAGCATTTCCGCTAACGCCTTTATTTGAGTCATCTCTACACTGACACACACATACTCAATGATACATTCCTAAAAATAACGCTTATATGGGCGCAGCGCCCTCTTTTAGAAAAAGAATAATTCTTAACACTGGCACCCGCTGAAGAATGTCATCAAAAGGTCAGGACACTTATAATTAAACGGATTACCAAAGTTAATTGAACATGCATTAAAATATTTAATATACAATACACAATAATGAATCAAGTAATGTCAATAGGAAATATGACGAGTTTATGGATGGGTCTTTTTAACTCTCCCTTTGCAGTTTTTAGATTTACTGCTCTAACGTAGTTATCAGTTCCCTCAAAGGTCTCCAAGACTTTCCATTTTCCACTTTATTGGAGGTAGATTGTCGTCTCTTATCAACACCAAATCGTTGGCCTTTAAATTTGCACAAGGAGATTTCCACTTGTTTCTCACTTGCAGCTGGGTTAAATAATCTTTTGACTAGGATCTCCAAAAGGACTGCGAAATCTGATTTATCAATTTCAACCTATCGCGAACGGAGATCTTTTGATCCATCTGATCAGGGTCCGAGATTTTCTGTAATTTTGTCCTTATAAGGAAATGGCCAGGCGCAATCAGTGAAATTCCTCGGGATCTTCCGAAGCAACAACCAATGGTCTGGAGTTTAGTACTGCCTCGGTCACCACTAGAAAGGTTGAAAACTCTTCATAAGTCAGGATTCGACATCCTATTACTCGTTTCAAATGATACTTCATCGATTTCACAGACGGCTCCCAGAGTCCGCCGAAATGTGGGGACGATGGAACATTTGTTCTCCAGACAACACTTTCGTTGGCCAAATACCACCCAATCGCCTCCGAACTCCATAGTTTCAGCACATGTTTAGTCCCGACTAAATTGGTCACACAATCGCTGAATATCTCGACGGGGTTCCCTTTGCGTCCAATGAAAAGCTTGAAAGATGCAAGAAACGCATCAATACTCAGGTCACTGACGAGCTCTAGGTGAAACGCCTTTGTGATGAAACAAACAAAGACGCAGACGTTCATCTTCACGAGTCTCACAGATTTTCCATGACGAGGAATGATCAGAAATGGTCTACAAACCTCTGTACAGGCTCTCAGGTACGCTCTACCTGGTATGGCATGGGACGAAAGTAAATCTTCCATTTTTTGCCTTCAGAATTCTGCACGAAACCGCGTACAGATGACACAATTTCTTACGATTTTTCTTATGGAGGGTCTGACTCCCAAAATCCAATAGGTCTGTTTAATTGCAGAATGAACTGATTGGACTCCCGCATAAGGATAGTTTAAATGGTACAGTCTTATAATCCTAGTTGTTACTGGATGCTCTTTTGGCAATATCAAAGGATGCTTTACACTCGCGAGCAAACTAGAGAACTGGCGTTTCCAATTCTTTCCCCAACCCTGAGAAGTCCTTTAATATCCAAAAATGGATTAAGCTGAATAAATTTACCTGCCCTCAACACATCTCCTTTCTGTAATACGGAAATTTCGCCCGAAAATGCAACAATCTGAATTAAATGTATAATCCTATCATGCGATTATTTCAATTCCAAAAATTTCAAATATGGAACCGAAACGCTATTTCCTCCACTATTTCCCACGAATCTCAAACACCAAACAACCACACTTTGCAATCTGCTCCAAACTGAAATTTTATTCTAAAGCTCCTTGATAACTCCCACCTTAACTACAAAACAAATAACTGAATTTGTCTTTCTCCCGCAATATTTCCGAATTACCCACATCCTGTGATTGCTTTAAAATTTTTTTCAGGCCAATAATTACAATTCTGCAACAACCAGTTGGGTACATACCACCTTTTTTGACTGGATATCAAATTTTCAACAGAAACTCCTCTAGTCAGCAAATCTTCTGGGTTATTTGCCGATTGACAATGAAACCAATCATTCGGATTCGAGTTTTAATGCACCTCCGCAACAGGATTAGCCACAAACTGCTTCCACCTCTTTACATTTCCTCTAATCCAACAAAACACTATCTGAGAATTTGTCCAAAACATGAATTTCCCAACAATTTTGTAATAAACACCTTTTAGAAATTTCGCAAGTCTAACACCCATCACAACAACCATCAATTCCAACCTAGGTAACGTTAAGGTTTTAAGTGGAGCTACTCAACTTTTTGACATCAAAAGTGACACAAACATTTTCCGGTTTCATCGATATACCTTATAGGACATTGCCCCGTAGATCCTGAGCGATGCATCACAAAATATATGAATTTCTGCCATTCCTTTCCCACAATCCTGTAAACAATTCCTAGGAATAACTATTTTCTTAAACGCCCTAATTTCGTTACACGATGCAATCCACTTAAGTCGTAAATTCTCTGTAAATCATCATCCCAGTCCATAGCTCTTTCCCAGATCTCTTGTAACAAACAATTCTTACTATTAAGGGTACAATCAATCCCACAGTATCGAAATTTCTGGCTGCAGTCTGTACAACAAAACGTTTGGTACTGACCAATCCTCCCAAACTATCCACCAGCCCTTTCACTCTCAATGACAAAACATTTTTTCGAGATTCCGATTTAGCCCCAGCACTTTCAACTCAATGCCTTCTTCACTCTCACAAAATCCGTTTTGATCCACAAAGCTTTCAAGTCACTGTTGTTGGACTTTAATTTTCTCAACTTAAACCGAACACTTCTCAAAATTATAACATCATACGATCCGATCCAAACGCTTCCATAACACTACCTACACCAAAATACAAATCATCTACATACAAACCAGAATTTAGCATTGAAGCTGAATCAGGTCTTTCGGCTTCGAATCTTGCAATGCGATATTTAATTACAGCACTCAAAATAAACGGAGAAGTTTTGCATACGAAGTGTAATCTAGTCATCTGCAAAATCCTACAGTCCTCATGATCACTACCTCCATTACAAAGAAATTTCAAAATTTTATGATTTTCAAGGCGCTTTTCCAATAATTAAGAATGTCTTTTATATGTCCCCATGAAATCTCCTAAACTTCATTATTACTTCAAGAATGCTAGGATTCAAATTCGGACCAGCCTCTAAACAATCGTTAAATAACAAGTTTTGTCCAGATTTAGAGCCCCGATTAAAAACCATGCGTACTTTAGTTGTTTCTTAATCCAATCTGACCACTACTCTATGAGGTATGAAATATTCATTCTTATCCCTACCATATTCTTCAATTAGTTTTCTGATCCCTAATTTTTTCGCGATAAGCATTAGCTAGCCATTCATTTTTATTGAACTTCTTTTCAATTCGTCGAATCGCCTCTTGGCCAGACTAAAGAAGTTCTCCAATTCTCTGGGATAAGTCCTTCACAACAACTTGGCCTCATATCTTCCATATTTAAATTTTAGGTCCCTATTAAATTGGTCTAACAATTCCCTATCGGTTATATTCATTTCAGTCTCATCTCTTATGCCCAACATTTCCAAGGTCCATAGTATCTGAACATTTGACTCAGACACTAAAAAATTTGCTGAACAAAGACCACAAATTCCGCTTTGAGTACTCTAATGTTCTTTGAGTTCCTAAAAATAGTAGGAACACAGGTCAATGTGTTTTTTTTAATTTCTCAACTTCAGATGCATCTATTATCCGCCAAAAGACATCCCCTCCAATCAATTTTTGCCTCGATTTCACACGTGTCGGCAAGGTTTTAACCTCGCGACTGCATACTTATCCGGGCATCTGCTTTGGGAATAGCCATAGGAGCTGTAGTGATTGTATCGGCTATTAGTACTTCCGCAGAAATTAGCGGATCAGGGTCGTATCGGCTGATGAGGGCTATTACTCCGACGTCATATGTTCTCTCCACAGGTTCGACCGAACCAAAGAAAAAAATAGACAACCTTTCTTTCCGAGTCGATTTCAATTTTAATCAATTAGCCAATGATCTCGTATAACATTTCCTTTCGCTACCAATATAACACAACATTCTTATCATTTTACACAGATTTAATTCCGAATTACTAGCATAAATACTGCATGTAAGCAAAAGAACTGTAGGTACACCTGTACTAATTACAGATGAATAGCACTGCGTACTTGTTGCAGTATCAGGCTGCATTCCTTTACCTTCATTATCATTTCTTTTATAATGAATAAGCATGTGATGCGGACTACCACAGAAATAATTTCTCGATTTGCTCGTACAACATTCCGAAGAAAAACACTTGAGGCACAAATTATTGCCTTTTACAAAGTTTACTTTACCGTTCACTGTAAGTCTTTTAAACCCGATACAATTAGATAACAGATGGGTCCCAGTGTTACCAAATCTACACTTCATATTCCTGTCACTAGATAGACAGAAACACATTAGATACAGTTTTATTTTTATAATTACGGTTTTTATTAGCCAATGACGCATCACTTCTATAACATCTGAATATGGTCTCGTAGACGTAGACTGCTTTTTGTTTACCCTTTGAAGCCAAATAAATATCACATTCCCTGCCTAAAACCTGAGATCTAAACTATATATCTCCTTGCTTTACCGCCACATGAGTTATTAACTCGCGATCAAGTTCACTATATACTTTATCAGATACTATCAATTGACATAATGATTTAAAATCCGCAACTTCTCTCAAGCTGCAATAATATTCGAAATTAGTAGTCAATCGAGATGCGAATTGCACATAATTCTCTGTTGGACATTTTTTAGAGTTGTGAAACTGGTTCAAACATTCCTGGTGTGTGTGCTGAAATTCCTTTAAGCAATAGCTTTTAGTTTATCGTCGCAATGTCTTCCTCAGTTACGTCAATCATTAAATGTGAAATCCTTTCTCCTAACATATTTAACAAAATCTCCGCTTTCAAACCATCTAGCACTTTTTTGGTTTTAAACGCTTTTTACAACGACTGGAAAAACAAATTAAAGGACTCTGCTCTAATAGGTATGAGAATGGTCAACGTTTTAATAATATTAGTCAAATTCTCAACACTTTGATTTGATGCATCAAAATCATCTTGGCCTGAACCATTCAACTAATTTTTCCTGAACCATTCAATTAATTTTTCCCAAATTAACTAATTTTTGGTCCTTCGTAACATCCAAACCAATCACCTCCGCAACTAACCTCTACTCGTTCTTCCTCAATTATCAAACAAAATTCTCTATACTTATTACACAAAAACATTATCAAATCGCTAAAAGCTTCCCGACAACCAGACACTCAAAATATCACCACACAAATTTGACCAGTAAAGCCTCTAAAAAATACAGTTAAACTTCACAAACTAAAATAACAAATTATACCACGACAAGCTCGAAACTGAAATGCAAACAACCGAAAAACACCACACTCAACACCCCACTCCTGAAGCCAAAAAAATTCATTTGCAATTAAGTTATACGAAACCAAAACTCACCCCAAAAGCTACCGAGGAAAGAACAGGAAACAGCAGTTTCGCTAACTATTTTATTTGCGTCATCACTGACGCACACACAAATACTCAAATGATACATTCCTAAAAATCACGTTTATATGGTAGGCGGCGCAACGCCCTCATTCAGAAAAAGAATAATTCTTAACATATAATATAAATTTAATTTTTTCAAATTATCTTTCTAGTTTTAATAACCCTTAAAATACTACGATATGTACGATATACGATAGTCCATACGATATGTTTCTAAAATACTCTAAAGCTGAATATATCTCGTATTTCGTTCTTAAAACAGATAGCTTTTTCTGTTTGAAAATAGTGATCTGTAGAATTGATTTTTTTATCAACTCTTCTTCAAAATAAATAATTAAACAAGCAATTTCCTAAAATTCAATGAGTTGGTTGAAATCTGAAGTCGACCCGTAGATTAATGAAACGTGGGCCGGCAGAAACTGTTCTCTAATGCAACCTTAATGTTCAGCTAAGGTTACATTAAACCTCATAAAAGAACCATATTCAACTTTAATGATTGCTGGATGGGATGTGATGTCGTCTAAATGCTTTTAAGTCAGCAAAGATGGTAACATAGCGAAATACTTGAAAGTGCCAAAGTAATGAAATATTGTAAAATACTTCAATGTGCGGACAATTTATCAAAGCTTACTTTGCATTTTTAATTAATTGCAGCTTTAAAATATTACTAATAAATGAAGATAGACCTTTAAATATGGCCATATTTTCACATATTCTTATATCGGATTTATCCGGAGATTGCCTGATATATTTTTCCTTATTGACTTTGCGCATTTGTCCTTGAAATGGTTTTAAATTTAAACTCAAAATTAAAATATACAATTTAAGATTTTACATATTTTTTTACACTATAAAACTTGATATTTCATATTTCAACTCAATAAAACTGTTAAACACTATTCTCGATGAAAAGTCATTTTTTAAAAATAATTTTATTACGAATAATTACATAATTATATCTTGTTTATTATGGTACATTTGATTTCCAATCATCATATTCATTAATACAATCATTTTAACTGAGTATTGACCTAATATTGAAATATCTGCTTGCCTATTTTAAAGTATATTGTTTTACTTTTTACAGAAATAGTTTAGTTTAATTATTCTCTTGAATTTCTTATAACATACAAGTTTCAATGCTTGTAGTATGTACTTTGTAATTAAGAATCCTTTTTCTTCGGTTCAATACATTTTGCAAAATTTGTCTTCAATATTTAATTTCACTTTATTATTTATAAAAACTTAATCTAAAAAAATATTAATATATTTTAATACAATATTCATTTTGAATAATGAAACAGAAGGGCAATTTTCTCGAAACATGTAATAGTCATGAAAACGCATTTATTATGAGAAGGTTTAAAATCTGCAAAATTTTAGAAATTCATCCTGTTTGATAATATCGTTTATTACTTTGTATCAAATGTTTCTCTCTTACACCCAACTCTTACTCTTACTCTTACACCCAAATGAAAATAAACTCTTAATACTAACTTAATAGCAATTGAAAACTTATAATAAATAAAGAGCATAGATTTTAAAAAACGGCTATATGAAACGGAAATAAAACACTATTAATGATTCATTACTTTTCATCATACCTGCCATTCATATTGAGGCATTTCTAGAACCTCAGGATCAGTTTAAAAATCCTCGTCTCATATAACGTTGTCAACCCATTGGTGTCGAATTACAAGGATTTAATTGGAAAATTTTAGAGCACTCACTTTATAGGTCAGTGTTTGGAATCCTCGAATTTTCATCTGATTAGATCCAATAAGCGGTCGACCTCATGCAGGTCGACAGTGTTCTATGAGAGAAGGGATTTTCAAAATCATACAGTGCCAGGATAAATGTCTCGACATTGTTGTTGTTGTTTCTTATGGCACTTGCCACGGACAAGTCCGCTATTCGATGGCAGCCGATTTAAGCTTGAAAGGGAGCGCCTCTTGTTTAAATCGTAGAGCCAACTAAGACCAAGAGTACGACTTGACTTCACACACGTCGCAACCCTTTTTACGGGGCAGACTTCATTCACGCAATTTGTTCACTCATCCACAGATCGTAATTTAGACCTGAATCAGAGAACGATCACCCCTGATCCAGTACTTCGAGTGGTATTACTCTCGACATGGAGAACTTTGTGACCACGATAAATTTATATGCGCGTCAGCCACCAAGCACGCGGGGAATCTTCGGCCGGCGGAGCTCGAACTCGCAACCTAAGGGGCGCGAATCCAACGCTCTACCAACTAGGCTATCCCTGCCATGTCTCGACATAAATGGTGTTTTGTCGAAATGTAATGAAATGCTTTTTTTTACCTTACCGGATGTATTTTGGAGTATCCCACAACAGGCCCGACCACTTATATATGAAATTTGCTTCGTGATGATCAGATTTTCCCAAACAGTTAATGCCCTTTTTATGGTCAATTTCTTTAATATTATTTTTTCATATCATAAAGGTTAATGTGTAAACAAATATACTTTGAAATCAAAAGTGAAAAGCATTTAATTCTTATATGGCTAAAATATTTTTTGTGAAGAACATTAATGAACACATGCAACATGCAGTATGTTTTATGATAAAGAAAATTTTTATGTCAATTAATGAGATCAAATTCCAATATAAATTTGCATTTTGGATGCAAGAAATAAAAAAAAAATACTTCTTTGTCTTTTTGAGCTTATATTTTAACATATACCAAAAGAACATACATATATATTTCTTAACAAAACTGTCTGAAACATGGAGTATTGGATCGTATTATTTTGGTAACTGAAATCCTCTGGGTGATTATATTTAGAGTTGCTCTCTCAAAGGCTGCAAAAAAGAAGTGCCGGAGTGAATATACTGATATTTCATCTGAGTATACGAGCAATGGGGATTTATTTTCAGGAAGGGAAAAAATAGTTCAAAACAGTGGTTGGAGCTAAAATGGACAAAAGACGAAGATCAAAAGACATGATATATTTCTATAACAGGTCTTTGATCAAAGCACATTCTCCATAATGAGGTAATTCTATACTTGATAGAAAAAATATATATTTTTTAAAAATATCCCTCAGTCAAAAACCGTTAAAAAACCTAGTTTTTTTTTTTTTTTTTTCAAGAATTGCTCAATATTATGTCTACTATTTTCTGCTACAAGCTGAAAGTGGGAAACAACATGTCCTACAACAGATTGGAGTGCTTCAGTAGTGATATTGCGAATGCCTCGCATTATTTTTTTCAGTTCACCAAAGTTCACAATCGGATCTCATGCACAACATGCTTTAATTAAGCTACAGCCAAAACTCACGAGTCGTAAAGTCAGTTTACCTTCGGATCAGACCGTTGGGGAATAACGATATATAATTCTGTCATTTTTAAAATGCTAATTCAAGACTATTGCAATGGAAAGAAGAACACCATCTTGATAAAAAAAATGTACTATCCTCATATCCCTGCTGTTGTTGTGTTGGAGCTGTTTGCGCAAAACAAATTCACAGTGTGCTTCATTGACTGTATGGATAACTGTATTCGAAATATCAATATTCTAGGAAAAACAAATGCCAATGAAAAATTCTACTGTAAACCTGTACCACACAGTGATCTTTTGAGAATGAACAGGCAATGATTGCTTTTGGAACGTGGATACTTTCTAGCCCGCATTCTGTAATTTTTTGTACTGGCAAAACATTTCAGAGAGAAATGGGCTCCGTCTGTCCAAAACATTTTCCTTGGCCATGCATTATTCACCTCTATTCGAGGAAGAAATTACTTGATGAAACTTCTTGTTTTGAAAAGTCAGCAGGAAGGAACGCATAAACATGCCTAATTTTGAAATGATAACATTGTAGGATGTGTTGTAAAATGTTATGATCATATTGATGGGCATATCTTAATTTCGGGAAATGGGCATACCTTAATTTCACCGTGTGCTGGACAGTTCTAATGTACTGCTTGACGCTTCTTGCAATGCTGTAGACGCATCTTCCACTGACGTCAAAGCAATGGTTTTCTTCTTTTTGCCAAGTTTCAGATGAAACAAAACCTTCTCTTTGATTTTTCCATACCGGATGCAATTATCGAGAGTCTCTTCTTAAACCCTTTAATGTCCGGAAAATTATTATTATTGTAATTATCCTTGGAGAGATTTAATTTTATATAATATGCAATGCATGTTAAAAAGTATATATTTTTTTTAAGTTATTAAAATTACATTTAAAAATATGAAACGAATATTAATAATCAAAAGTTAGCAAAATCACATTTTATGGATAAAAAGTAATTGAATCTAATAAGTTGAAGATAGGATAACATTATTTCAGTGTTATTTAAGAAGATAAGAAAAATAACTCTAGCAAATTTTTGAAGGAATCATTCAGTCGATTCATGCAAAAATTAAGAGAATTTTAATTTAATTTTGCAAATGGAAATTTCATTATGAGGCAAAATTCGTCGTAACTGATTTTTTACAGCATTTTTTAATAAGTGTTGAAATTTATTTTAGAAGTATCGAATATCCTAAATTAATTTTCTGGTTCTTAAATTACATAGCTTTTCGCGTATAAAAATAAAATTCAACTACATTTGTAAAACTCTTTATCAATTAATTCGATTTAATGCTATTTCTTTTCTTATCTTTAAAACTTTCTCATTAAAATATCGTTCAAGTTCTTAATTTTTTTATTACTTTCAAGCACATAAAAAATAAATATTTCCAGTTTCTATAAAATTAATTGCAGAAGAGATCAAATTTCTTTTAAATAAATGAATTTAATTCATTCTTTAAATCTTTCATATGAAATCAATATACATTTGCTTTTATTTTTCTTCTTATTTTTATGAAATACAAATAAATGATGCATTCTTTGATTGAAAGTTTTTATAAGAAACAATTTTAAAAAAGTGTTGACTATCAAGAAAACAAATGATTTTTCTTTCAAAAATATCAGTATTAAAATTATACTATTTCAGCAAATCTATGAAAAACATTATGAAAAAGATTCGCTTTTATTTATTTTTATGATGTATTTTTATAGAAATGAATTATGCATGAATAAATCACATTAATTTCCGAGATTTGAAATAATATGCAGGAAAATATTAATGTTAAATTCTACTGTTGTGTTATAACAATTAAATAAAAAAAACAAAAAAATAAATAATCAAAATAGAACTCATTTACAATTTAATCTTTTGAACAGAAAATTAACATAAATATATTTGAATTTATTATTTAATAATAGTAAATATTTTTGACACACATTTTAATAATTAAAATTTACAAATTTTTCATCTTATTCAGAAATACTGATTCGTATATATTATTTTATACACTTGTTTGCACTATTCCTGTCCACTGGTCGCTGGTCGGACCAGTAGATGACCAGTTTCTAATATGACAGATACAGTTTTCTCAAATTAATAAGATCAAGAATATTTTCTGATGCTAAACAAAAGCAACAAAGAATTTATTTCCTCAAGAGATTGATAAAATAACAAATAAAATTAAAAAAATCATAAAATTATTAATTTTATTTTTTATAAATATTATTTTTTAAGAAAAATGATTTTTAATTATTTTGAATTAATGATATTAACAAAGGCAAAATATAAATCTGAAATGATTAAATACATATTGATATATGAAGAATTATAAAATATGAAATATAATTGAACACATCTTTTAAATTTAGTTAATTTTACAATAATACGCAATTCTCTGAGATCTCTTTGTTGAGGTTTCAGAAAGATATCTTTTCTTAAACTTTTTATACTTTCTAGATAAAATAGAAGAAGTCAAGAAGTAATCATCAAAGAATTCGAACTCGAGATTTTCTCGAACCTCCCCCTTTCTGAGTCGAGAAAACTCATATTTCGGTATTATTTCTGTCTGTTTTTGAACACGATAACTCAAAACCATTTAATACCAGCTGTATAAAATTTGATATATGTAGATTAAATGGGTTTTCTTACATCAAATCTATGCACAGCAAGTTTGTCTGGAACTCAATGACTATAAAACGCAATGAGCCAGGTATATTAAATTTGTTACATAAATTTTGTTTCGAAATTATTTATACTTTTCACATTTTAAACCAAACAAATTAAACAGTTGATTGTCTATTTTTAGTTTATATTTTCGCAAGCAAGCATAGACGCAATAATTCTTAAATGTAATGACTTTAATAAATGAAATATTCTATGTTATCTGATCACTATAATTGCATTGAGGCATTAAATTTTGGTATCAATTGATGGGCGAAAAGTGTCAAAAATACATATTTTCATGATAGATTCAATATAAACTCTAGATTCACGCCAAAGATGTGCATTTCATAACTATTCTTCATCAATTCCAAGAATTGTATTCTTGATTTTCGCCAATTTTATTTGGTTAATGGGAGTAAAATCACCGTTAGAAATTATGCTTAAAACTTTTCGGGAGACCACTCCAGCTGATTTAATATTTAGCTTACCATTTAAACATTTCCAAGCTCAGCAGATTTAGAAGTTTTTATTAAAAGTTAAAACAGCTTAATTGAAATTTCAGTTACCTTAATTAAACCGTAAAAATAAATAATAGTTGACAGCATAATTTGTTTAACATTCAGTTGTTGAAGAGATATTTTTTAAAAAAAGTTTTATAACATAGCTATTTTGATTCATGCTTTAAACACATGTGTTAAAAACCTGCATTTGATTCATGCGTTAATGCGTTATATATATTCTGTATTCATTACTTTTAGAATTTAATAGTATATACAAATTCCTCAATTTTGAATACTATTTAAGATTTAGATTTATGTATTAACAGTTATTTATTATAGTTACTTATATAATATAAATATTATAGTTACTTATAAATATAAATAATAGATATATTCTTCCACTGTGTCCAGGACATCAAATGTTTTATGAAATTTTAAATAAGGAACCCATAATTCTATAATATTACAAAAACAAAATTATATAAGAGATAAATGATATTCAATATTAATTAATTAATTAACTATAACAGAAAAACTCAATTCATTCACATTTGATAGGGTGATTAATCAAAGAATAATATTTTGTATTAATAGTTATTTATTATAGTTAATTAAATATAAATAATATATATCTTCTTTCACTGTGTCCAGGACATCAAATATCTTATGAAATTTTTAAATAAGGAACCCATAATTATCATTTATTGGGAAAACCAATATCTATAATATTACAAAAACAAAATTATATAAGAAATAAATGCTATTATATATTAATTAATTAATTAATTACAACAGAAAAACTCAAATAATTCACATTTGATAGGGTGATTCATCAAAGTATAATATTTTTAAAAATTTTCATTAATGTATATATCCACTTAGCATACATTATCTAGTGAATATAATACCAGTTCCCAGTGATTTGAAATGTGGATAGCTGTATATGAATCGCGCATTAAGCAGCTTTGTATGGAACTAAATCTATTGATCATCTAGTGTATTATAATGGAACGAAATCCTAATCATAATAGTCATATCTCTTAACCTATAGCGCTTTGTCAAAACATCCATTAATTATCCCACAAACATGTTAAGTCGAAATATCGTTATCATAGTAGAAGCTATTCAGTAAAATCCGATATTCTATATATTATAAGTGATTACTATAAGAGAGTAAAGTCAATAATTGTTATATTATATGGGGTAGTAATTAATATTTCATCATTTTAATGCACACATTATTATTATTTTAATGGTTCTTAATATGCCATTAACTCGTTAAATCATGTTGCAAGAAGATTCAATAAGGAATATACATTTTAAAAGATTGTTAAAAAAATCAAAACCTTTTTCGGAAATATTATTTAAAAAATGTTGATTCAACAAAATTTTTTGCAAATTTTTGTTTTAAATGTTTGTAAAAAAGTAATCAGACAGACAGCAATTTTATGCTACATTTTCAAAATAAAATGTAATTTCATTTATAGGTCTACTCTTGCTCTCGTAAAAACATATCTCTATTAGGGCAGATTATGTGTAACATTTTTTAGGATGTATCATATTGTGAATTCTATCCAATATCGTTCACTAATGCAAAGTGTTATTGCGCAATTACAATTAGGCAATAGTATGCTGTTAAAGTATTATGTATTAACTTTTACAACTTTTTTTTCTAAAAGCCATTTTTATTAACACTGATAATCAAGAAGTTCATATTATTATGCATTGTTGTCATTAGTAAACAAATTGTATGAAGTGATAAAAAATATTTGTTATTGCACTTTGGATTATTCATGTTTATATAATATATTTTCCATAAATCCTGTAGTTAAAAATAGCTATTAATATGCAAAAAATTCATTAATTGATTAAAATAAAAATCTTTCACAATTAACTAAATTACCTTCTTTTCTATTATTAAAAAAAATCTCAATATGAAAGATGCAATACGCATATGATTGTAAAACGCAAAAACAAATTTTTTTAAAGAAAATGTGCGATAAATGAAGATTAGCTATTTATATCTCTGCACTTTTATCTCTTTCTCCATTTTAAAAAATGAAAAATTAAAATTATGATGTTTTTACGGCATTTCGTTTTTTCTTGTGAAAATAATCTATTCAAATATTTCAAATTCAATGCAGAAAAGCAAAACAATAAAGTCATACCATAAGGATCTAACAAAAATCTCCATCTGAAACAAATTATCCTCACGGTTAAAATCCCGATTTGCGGATACAAGCATAATAGGTGACTTAATGCAAATAAAATAATGGGTTCCCTCGAAGCTATAAATGCTCTCCCTTCGTTCCAATGAAATGTTTACAAAAAAGGAGCAGAAATGAAGATTTCGAAGGAAAATTAGTAATAAAAAAAATCTTAGAAAAAAAAAGAAATGGTGAAACACAGTATTCTGAGTTATGAACACTGTGTATTAAAGATCATAACTCATCTTTTAAAGAAAAGAACAGACTTGATACGTATGTACGAAAAGAGAAAGCGCCAAATAAATGGAATAAAAATATTTCCTTATTTCTAAATGAAAGGTTCCATTTATCTTGTTTTCTTTGGAGCCGTCGCCCCTCGTAAAGGGAGCGAAATCGCCTGCTACTAAATAAGATAGTGTGCACAAACACGAAAATCATAAACGGAATGAATAGAAGCAAAAAGATATAGGGCTCCTGAGAGCGAAGGGAGAAACTTGATAAGAAATGGAAACTTGAGGGGCTGTTAGTTGTAAAAAAATGTGTTCCGCGTCGATCGAGATAGAAGCATATTTCATTTTCTGGGGTAAGATGTCAAAAGAAACATAAAGATGTTTTACGTTGACCATATTTTACCCAAAAGGGTGCTTGGTTATAGTTCTATAAATTTACTGTAATAGAGCCTCGTATGTCCAAAACAATTAATATCTTTGTCTCTTTGGGATTTCGACATTCGTGTTAAATTATTTTTTCATTCTAAAATTGAATTTGTTCGAAATTGCGAAATTCAATGAAAACTGTATAAGTATAATTAACATATACTCTTTTTTATAAATTAAACTTAAAAAACGTAGTTGCAAAATAAAATAATTGTAATGTATACCTAAACAAAATTATATTTCGTATTTGGGATTAAAACATTAGGATAATTGAAATATATATATAATGCTGTCTACATGTTGGAAAAAAATTGAAATATATGTATAATGTTGTCTAAATGTTGGAAAAAAATTGAATGCTTGCCGTGCTCCTGAAGGTTTCTATAAGTTTCAAATCGATTTCATGAATCTGTAAATTTTATTTGTTGACTAATGCAAATTATATCAAGATATAAATAACTTTATTGATTCAAAGTAATTTAAGAATATCTGCAATAAAAATAGCGAAAAATAAAATTTATGCAAAATTATATATACATACATTTGTGTATATATATAACTGCTTCTGAACCTGTTAAGTTATTGCTATTTTTAACGCCATGAAAAATTTGGCAAGCATTTACAAAATAAATAAAATAAAATAAAGTTATTTAGAAAGATTAAAGGCTATTTGGGGTAAAAGTAAATAAATAAATAAAACTGCATTTTTTAAGATGAAAAACAATATCTATTTAAGTTTTTATGGTGTGAAAGGTGTAGTCTAAAGTATAAAAAATGCATTTTACACTGGTATTTTCTTACTAAAAATAGTTTTAACTCATTTGTTTTTGTAATTTTGTAGCAGCTGGATCACACTTGTCCAAATCAATATATATATTTAAATCTTTACATATTTTAGAATTTTAAAATAAATATTCATCTTTAATTAGATTTTAGATATTCATTACAAATTATATTGTAAAATAATTTGTAAAATCAATATAAACATTTCTTTCAAAATTAAAATTAAAAGGAATAGTTGCAAAAAATAATTTTCACCACAGTAAAAAAGTTTAAAAAAATTATATATGTATAATTTATTTGCTTTTAAATGTTAACGATATGTGTAATAACATGGATTGTCATTCAGTTATTTGCATATAAAAAATTATTTAGATTATTTAAATATTTTCAAGAGATATTGCAAGAAAAAAAAATAATCTCTCTGTTATATCTAAATTCCTGAACATATAGGAGGCACATTTCAGTTTTAACGGGGGCCGGAGGTAAGAGGGAATGGCTAAGGCTACTTAAATGGACTTCACATGGACTATATTTTTTCCGATATCATTTTAATTATAAGGATAACTTACATTTTACTCATTTATAAAAATCTTAAGCATAAAATTAAAATTATTAAAAGGATAACTTTCATTTTACACATTTATATGATTGATTTAAAATGCTTAGTTTTGCCGTTTTTCTTTGAATTACACAATTCGTATTTTAAAATATATTTTTCAGTTATAAATATATTAATTAGCATCTTTCTCCCAAAAATTCACACAAAAGTACATATATGAAAAATTAATTTAACACTTTTAACTTGATTTTAACATTTATAATTTAACACGTGAATGAAGCCTTTTTACTGAAGCTGCGGCGTGATCGAAGTTGAGGTTGTGGCAATTAATCCATGTGATTTAGTAATAGGTACCAAGAATACACATTAAAAAAACAAGTTTGTTTCATAAATTGAAGAAACGGGATATAATGTTTTATGAGGTTAAATGTCAGAAATGATTAAAAAAAAACTTATTTTTGAATAATTTTGTTCCATCGGGCTTATATAAGTCCACTGTGACTAAACGACTAAACTTGCATTATTTAAAAAAATCAAGGTTTAAATAAAGGCAAATTGTCTTTATAGATGTAATAAACAAAGTGTTTTGATCTTTCAACCATATTTAATAGTCTATAAAAAAACAATATATTATTCTGATAAAGGAGTTATCCTCATCTATCCGCTTAAAATTGTGTATCTTGGGTAAAGTTGCAAATGTCTTGCATGATATTGATCAACATTAGTTACGAATTATTGATCTTTGGTGTGAATTTAATATTTTTACTGAATTCCTCGTGTGTTCGATGCTGAAGTTTTGTCAGTTAATCACTGTGAGTTAGTAATAGGTACCCGGAAATAGAATTTACAATTTTGATTCATTGTTTCGTTCCGATTGAAACCAAAATCTGACACAGTATACAAATGTAGTCACGAAATCACATACCGAATGTCATATAATTTTATATTAATTTTCTTCATGCCATTTAAGTCATTGTATGTGTTAGTTATTGAGTTTAAATGCGTGCGAAAATAAGATCAACAGCAGGTAAATCGTTTGATAGATATTTTTACAGATTTTCCTCACCGCCAGGTTCTTTTGATAGTGGGTGTATGGTACGAGAACACAATCAGCAGGCGACATTAGAAAACAAAGACGACACGAGTACACACAGACAACGAATACATATACGACAAATATTTACAGCCGAGACGAACACAGGACAGCACACAGCAGGCAGCAGACAGTAGCTCATAAGTAGTAATCGCCCCCAGCACACAAAGCGGCCAGACAGAATCCAGCAGGAGAGGGGAGCCTTGGAGCTTCGTTCTACGGTCTGTCCAATGGCTAAACTTCTCATTGTCTATTTTTGCTTTAGCTGCCGATTCACTAGTTCGCACACCTGGTTACTACACACAATATACGAATCTGTCTCCATAGTAGACAACAGGTCTCGATACACAGCAGTTCAGTACTCGCTCCACACAACGTTGGTTATCCGCTGTTGTTTCGCTATCCTCTCGAAGACTCGTTACTTGTCGGCGACTCCGATTACAATACACGATGACGACTCTCGATCACCCACGACACTCACACAACTTGAGACTGCCGGCCTTATATAATTCCCGGGATGTGGGCTAGAATCTTCTAGACCAATCAGGCGCATCTCGGTTACTAATGGACGGATCGACAAAATTCTCAAAGTTGCGAGCATTATCCATTTTGTCGCCAAAGTCATCAAATCCGTCGACAAATCGTCGCAAAGTTTGTAGCCAAGTTCTGGGATCACTGGCTCGGCATCCGGCAGCATCCAATACAGATGACTGTAAAACGGTCTTTCTTATGATGACACTATTTGTGCTGGGAAGCAAAATTACAGGTTTGTAACAATATGGTTTAAAATTTAATTGGTATCCATATTTCGGATATCAATCCTAAGCACTAATTTTTATTTACTTAGCTTCATTTTTTTAAAAAACTTTTTGCAGTTATTGAATTCATTTGAATTCGAACAACTTGCCGGACAGAGTGCATCTGAAGATTTAAAATAATTACATATAAATCTTCAAATTTGGGCGTCATTTCATATAACAAATTTCATCTGTCAAGATTAAAGCATTTCTGAGCTGTCATGTTCATGGAAAGGACACAAGTCCAATAATGGATTCTTCGAACTCAGGAAAGTTTAAAACATGGAAATTCATTAAAATCTAGAGTTTGAATATTTTGATGGTTACAATATTTTCTTTGTACTTCGTATATGAGTAACCTTTAACCCGTTACTTCGACCCGCCTTAAGACACACAGAAAAGTCTGAATGATCGGTCAGCTCAACAGCAACAATGGCGGGAACTGTGGTTGAGTCCTAGGGACCATCACTGACTCAGGTACAACCCTTCCCTTGGGAAGAACACCTCGTCATCGATGGGAGGAACCAGACTCTCGCCTTTTTTTGTATCTTCAGGGTGGCGTGAACTAACAAAGGAAGCTTCCCATTCTCAGTTATGAGATGCCCCCCAGTGGGAGTTCGTTTATGAGTAAGTAAAAAAAAAAATTAATGCCCAATTTATTTTATGCTAATACATATAGATAATTTATATATGAAAATAATTGTTGTTTATTCATTTACCACAAAAATATAATAAAAACTGACGTAAGCAAGTATAAAAGAAAGTGTGTAATAAAATTATATCTATTTTATGGATTTAAATTTAATAATTTATTGCTTTTTGATATGAAATGACAGAAGAAAGCATTATTTCATTTTCTACAAATCAAAATATATGATTTAAAAACATTTATTGTAATAAAGTTTTATTTAAAAAATAATCAATATTTGATCCAAAAAGTTATTAAATTTTAAATTCTACAACACTACTGTGAATATTATGCGTTTATAATTCTAACTATTGAAATGTAAATATAATTTTACAACGAAATGTAAATATAATTGTGCAAAATTTATTTTGTGCAAAACCTATTTATGCCTTTATTGTGCAAACCTTTATTAACCTTTTTGTGCCTTTTATTGTGCAAAACATTATTATGATTATTCATAAAATATAAATAACATTAATCATTTAATAAAAGTTTTAAATGTTGCTATTTAATAATTGGAGTAATCAATAATTCCATTGGAGCATCTTGCACTGATCAAAACTCATCAAGAAGAGATCCGATTAGAAATCTATTACTATCCATGTTAATCGAAGCAGAAATATATTCAGTGGGAATATACATAAAGAAATGTAACATTCAATACACATAGCGCAAATTCTACATAATGTTACATAAAAAAAAGTTTAAGCATAAAATATTCTTTTATGGAGAATTTTACATAGTATGATTGTCAAAGGTCATTGAATATATAAAATACATTAACAGTACGTATGTAATACATTCAATATATTTATAATATTCAATACTAACTGAGCAAATCTTAGAATATCGGGTCCTATCAAAGCAAGTTGGAAAGTAAACTTTTCTTTTATAGGGAATTTTATATTTTCGCTTCAAAACACTCATGTTAAAATTAAAAGTACAGTGAAATGTACAGTAAAAAAGTACAGTGAATGAGAATATTTAAAAGTCTAAAGCATAATTTTCATCTTGTATCTTAAAATTAAAAATTAACTTTATATGCCAAATTCGAAAAGAAATACTACTCAACAAAACTGTTTTTCTGTTGCAATATTGAAAATCAGATGCCACGAGAAATTGCATATTGCCTGTAATATTATAGATCGTTACAAAAAAAAAAAGTTATCGATATTTCTTCATACATTGAGAGAGTGCAAGCTTCATGAATTCCGACAAAGACGACTGGATTATAAGAATGTTTCATTTTGATCTTTCTTTTCTAAAGAA
Organism: Argiope bruennichi; assembly: GCF_947563725.1. Lineage (NCBI taxonomy): Eukaryota > Metazoa > Arthropoda > Arachnida > Araneae > Araneidae > Argiope > Argiope bruennichi. The sequence goes on from NC_079158.1 coordinate 79,025,838, forward strand.
ATGTTGTATAGCAGCACATAAAGTTGAATATCTTTCCTGGGAAAGAAATTTCTATCATACTTATGTAAGATTACTGCAATATAACATCGGATTTTTCAGAAATAAGACATGCTTGGTCTACTCTGAATTCCTTTTCTGTTGCTTTCAAGTTATATGCAGAATTATGAGCCTTTTTCGTAAGTTTAAAAAAAAGTAAATATATTCTTATTTCCAATAAATGCTTTGATGAAAAATTAAGAAAAAAAAATTCAAATGTTACCTTGCAAAGGGCTGATAAAATAGGAATCGTATTTTATTTCAAATAAAAATGTATAAGGAAGTACAAATTCATCTTCATTTTCTTCATGTATCTGAATTTCCGATTTGTATCTGAATTTCCGAATCTTCGTGTATCTGAATTTCCGATAAACTTTATGATTTCAATTAATTTCAATAGTATCAAAATTTAATAACATTCAAGAATGATTGAATGATTCAAGAAAAAAAACATTTGACAATGATTCTTCACATTGAAATATAGTTTATATTTTGCTCATTCCTTGAAGTTTCTTTGGTATATAAAAACATTATGTCTCTTTGAGAGGCGAAAGAAGATGATTTTACACTAAATAAAGATTTAATACAAGAAAGATACAACACTCTCTAGAAAGAAGATATTAGATGATGAAGTAAATTTGAAATTTATTTTGATGATACAGTTTCGTTAGTATAATTCTTTTCATCAATAAATAAGACAATCATTTCCGAAATTTCGCATTATATTGGTTACCAATTTTACTTTGAAAAATATAGTACCCATTCTCGAACTTCACTTTAAAATAATAAATATCTCACTGACACATAGAAAATTATTATAGAAAAAAAAAACTAACTAATTTATTATAAATCAGACAACTTTAAGGAGGTAATTTCTTGCTACTAAATATAATAAAAAGGATTTACATAATATTCTATAAGCAATTAATTATCTAGAAAACGATTGAAAACATTTTTATTAAATATATATGACAAAATATTTTTTATACTTTATTTAAAATCAATATTTGTCTTGAAACTACTTTTAATCAGTCAAAAAAGTTTATAATTATCAAAAATAAATTATTCTTTTATATTTGTACAATGCATTAAACAAACATTAGATTTATATCTTGCTGTTTCTTAATTACAATCAGTTGAGCTTTAAAAACTACTAACAAAATTTCAAATAATCAAAATTAATTTTATCAAATTATCAGATAATAAGCCCAATATTACATTATAAATATTTCTTAATATATTTTTCATGTAGTTATATCTTGTGATTATATTTTATATAATGCTTTTATGGAAGAAATGATGTACTACCTTTTCAAAACTGGGAAAAAATCCACTAATTTCGAATCATCATGGGAATGTGGATAAAATAATAATATGTAATTTAGAAAATATTTTAAAGATTAAGAAAGTAATAGACAATTAAATATAACAAGGATTAATCAGATTTTTAAATAATGAAATTCTATTTAATTTATGGAAAAAAGAAAGCATCATTCTTATAACGCATACATTTGATCAGTTCCTTTCGTTTTCAAAAATCTTCCAAATATTCAATTAAACCTAATTTATGTTTATGAATAAGACTGAATAGTAGATGGAATTATATATTTTATATGGAATTTTATATCACTAGTACAAATAAGTGTGAATAGATTGCTAAAAAAAAGTGACTGAACATTATCATTAGCACACGATATTATTTTTAATTTAATTTTTAAATATTAATGATTAAATATTAGAGATTTTTTCCATACATTTTGAGAAAGGATTAGAATCTAAAAATGAGCATTTTGGTTACAAATCGACAATAGATTACACTCCGTATAACTGAATGTTCAATATCTTAGCTCACTAATGTCATATATGACTAGAATGAATTTACCAACCATTGAACTTTGGAAGCCATTTAATATTTTAAGGGAAAGATTCTTTTGAAATATTAAGTGCTGCTCTATTTAAAGGCAGGTTTTTTAATTTTATTTTAAAAACATTTTTATAATCTATATTCAATATTGCTTTATTGACAGTGGTTCTCTTCCCATTTTCCAATGGTGGATTGAGATTTTAGATCTTCTATCATTCTTAGAATTGTATACCATAGAAAAAAGTAAATCCTTAGTCTTTTTTTGAATCATGTTCACCTATTATACCAAACTTTAAGCAACGGCTCCTTTCGTTAATGCTGATTAATTTATTTATGTTGGTTGAGCGAATGATCACTGAGCAAACCCCTTAGTCTTCCATTGATTCATGTCCACCGATCAGCGTTGAAGAACTAATCCTCAAATGGATTAGTGTTCAAAGATTCTTCCGCCTCTCGCAATAAACGCACTCTGATGAAATCCATAGCTATTTATTTCTTTTAAATAAATAGGAAAATTCGTTTAATTATTTGGAAATATATCATAGGACTTTGATTAAGGCAATATTCATTAGGGAATTCATTCTTTAGTAAATCCATAGCCAATAGATAAAGTAGATTCGGTAATAATTCTTTTATTTAAAAAAAAACAATTTGCATACAGAATCTTATTTTCAACAATAATTATTCAGCCTTAAAATTTATTGTGGTGTATAATACTATAAATAAAGCAAATAATATGAAATACACTATTGAATCAGCCATATTATATATAATGCTTAGAAAAGTTAGAGGATATTATAAATCTTTATTTAATAACAGTTTTTTTTAAAATCAACATACTGAGTTAAAAATGTAGTATTTTCACTTTTCCTCAGATCTATATAAACGAATTTGTTCTTTGAAATAATTAGAAATAAATGAAATATGGGTTCTATCTTCTTTAAATAGATTTTTTTTATTAAAGTGGGCTGTAAGAGTTAATAAAATCATCTATTGAAAGAAAATCTGTTTAGGCATACTATGCTTATTTTCTAACTTTTCAGAAATGCTCAAACAAAAGTTAAATATTGCAAAGTAAATTCAATTATTTTTGAACTCATCCATTTTTTAATACAGATATAACTTTTTTTATCACTTACTATACAATTAGAAAATACATTAACTATCAAAATGTTTACTTAACACGATATCTATCCAAATATCAATGTCCTTTCAATATTTTGAACTATATACATAAATATTTTAAATTTTTGCTTGGGAATGGCATGCATACAACGCATAAGCTTTCATGTACATTAAAAAAAATCTTCTGAAACTCTTGACACGTAAAGCTCAAGATTCATTAACAAGTATTTTTAAGATAAAATTCGTTATCAGAAAAATGCGATGTTGTCAAAAAATTACTCTTTTATTCTTAGAAGCAATTTTGATGCTTTAATCAGTTATAAAAAGTTAATTGAAAATTGCTACAGCGTATAAGATAAAAGAACTAACTTTGGATGAAATAGAAAATATTGCTTCTGTACATTAAAATAGACTGAATTGTGATTCGAAAATAAAATGAATTTCCTAATATATTTGTATAAATAATTTTTGTACATTTCTGCCAGTAATTTTATTTTGATTTGTTTAATTTGATCAGTATGAATTAACATGAGAAAAAGAATAAACCATTTTATGAAAAATTGCATTAATTAATTGCAATAATTTTTAGAGTCTTTTGCGTAGTTAAATGAATATAAAAATCTGTGTGAATGTTTGAATCACGCTCCATCAAAAATATTAATTACTTTGTAATTGTGTTGATGTTAACAATTCTACATATTTTGGAGGAAAAAAAATACAATTTACTAAACTGAAAGTGTTAGTTCATAAATACCAATTTCCGAAAAAAGTTAGGAAAAATATTTTATATTTAAAGGATAATAGATGCATTCTTACATTCAACTATGTTTCTAAACTCGTGTGTAATTTCTGTATTTAATTTCTATATTTCACTCCAAGTTTCGGCTTCAAGGAATTTTCTATTCTAAATTTATGTTAGGTAATTATAATAAGTACCACTTAGGTCCAAATTTATACTTTTTGGTTTATGTGAGTGCAGAATACGTGTAAATAGGCTAAAAGTACCACAGTTCAATCTTAAATAACAATATTGATGAAGCGTTTATAATTTTAGACATTTCCCTGTGCATTTGGTAGATATTAGGTTAACTGAAAAAGGTGTGACTAGCGAAGAGATCGAGCCAAAACTTTCTGCCAGTCTCTCTAATAAAGGTGATATTCCCTACCTCCCTCTTACATAAAATGATCCTGTATCCTTAGCTCGTCATTAGGGAATAATTACGAAATATAGATCCTTAAACAGCTTCTAGCGGATTTGCTTGTTTTATCTTGTTAATGCTGGCAAAATTTTTTGTGATTAATTTTTAAAATCAAATTTATGCACTTTTTCTAACCGATTGAAGCCAAATTTTGACTCAGAATTATAATTGTAGTTAAAAAATATCATACCAATTTTCATAACTTTAAGTCGTTGCGTTTTAAAATTATCATATTGACATGCTCATAAATGGACAGACTGACAGAAAAATCAACCTTCTGCTGGATTCGGTTCCAAATTAGATATGTATTTACTCATTAAATATTAAATATGTGCCCTGAATTATATCTATCTAGCCTTCTTTGTTTTTTAACATTTTTAATATTTTTGGTAACTGAATGATTTCCAGAATGTATTGATTCCAAAATAAACTCTAATGCAGTTTACAAAAGACCCAAAAGAAAAATAACAATGGAGTCATTTTAAGTCCATGTCTCTGGCCGCGTAAGGAAATGCATGTCTCCAGTTACGGGTAAAGAGTTGGACAGCAGATTTCCGTTGAAAGAGTTTCATTAAAAATATGAAGAAATTTACAAATTTAGTGCACAGATATATCAAATTTTATGCATCTCTCAAAGCATTTTTGAGTTATAATGCGTGTAGATAGATATTATGAAGATATATGTTTTTCGACTTCAAAAAGATCCAAAATGTAGAGATTCGTTAATGTATCTCTTTTGAATTGTTTGGCGATTACAATACTTTCATTTGACTTCGTATACGAGGAAGTAATAAGTTAATCTTAAGGAATTATAATTCCATAACAAAATATCGTCGAATAAATACATAATTATAAAAATTTATTGATAGAGAGTAGCATATTTGCAATCCAATTCTTTTCAAATTCCTTAATGGGTATCAAAGATTGAAAAGATCAAAACTTTGCAATTATTTGGACCTTTTTCATTTAAAATGTTGATGTTTCATGTTTTGTAAATATGTGTTGAGAGAATCAATACTAAAACTCAAGCTTTCTTTGTTAAACCCGAATTTTCTTTGGAGAGTTTGAATAAAATTTGACATTTGAAGAAGAATGGATGCAGTTCTGCATTTGAAGTATGCTTCCTACCTCACTTGTTTAAGGCGCAAGAGAAGAGAAAAAACGTTAGACGTTGAAATTAATGGGATGTCATTCGTAAACGTTGTAGTCATTACTCTTTCCTCTGGCAATGCGGATGTTTTGCCCGTCTCTTTTCGATCTCGGGTCCATTTTTACTCAAAGACTGAAGCAGCAAAAAGAACGACGAAATATTGATACTGAATTGCACAGAACAGGAAAACAACACAAATGCGTATTTCCTGCTTACTTCCTCTTCGTATAAACGTTGTTCTGGATCGATGTTGACGATATTACTCTACTTCAAAAAAAAAGTAAAATAAACAAAATAAAGAAGCAAATAATAATAAAAAAATCCTGCTCCGGTAACTTGACCTTTCTTAAGCATGATGCTGGAGGGAAAAAGGACAAAAAAAATCCACCAAGACGTTTATTTATTTATGCAGTTTATACTGCATAAGGTCTTTTAAAAGAGTTTTAGTTTATTGTATTTATTTATTTTGTGATGCTCTTTCCTGTTTCGTGACTTCAGGATGAATGGGTGAGCATTAAGTACTTGTCAAGAAGTTTACTCAGGAGAAAGAATAAAGAATCGGGAACTTTAAGTAGAAGAGATGTTTTTAAACGTCGCGTAGAAGGGGATATCTGTAACAGCCCATTTTGGGCGGCTGTTATAAATGAAGACATATCGCTTTCCAAGCCAACTTTATTAAACTCACACCCAGCGAGAAAAAAAAAATACCGGATAAAAAAATCTTCCTGTAAAAAAAGGAAACTTCAGGATATGTATGTTGGAGTTATTATTAATGGTCTTAGTTTATTTATCGTAAAAATTTAAAGGTAAAAGACTTTTTCTGTTGAAATTGATTTAAGGAAAGGTTTCATTTAGTTTTTGTCCGTTGATTCCGTTTAAAAGAGTCAGAAGTATTTTATAAATGTGGAAATGGTGATTTATTTGTAAACTAACTGCAACCTGTATTAGAAAAGTTGGGTATGTTGAAAATAAATTTCTTGTTAACTGTCAATATTTTAGTCTTTTCATAAAATTGAAAGATTAATTCAGAATAATGTATATGGACATAAAACATCTTCTAGAGCTTAAAATCAATATTTTTAAATAAATATCTAGTATTTATTTTCATTATTTTTTACTAAATTTATTTGAAACAAAATTTTATTTCATACATGAAATTAAGTTTTACATAAATATTTTTTAATATGATATTCATTGCATAACATGGAAAGAAAACTAAAATACTTTCAAAAAATTTATTAAATATAGCAGAAGATTCCTTTATTGAATGTTTGCTCTAATTGTGGGAAAATAACTAATTTCTGAACTGTTATAATTTCAGGTCGAAATGTATTCTAAATGTCATGAAGAATTAATAATATTTTATGCTATTTGAACTAGCAAGTCTACTTCAAAAAATTATGGATTTTACTTCTGCTCAATACTTCGGTCCTATGAAATATTTGTAGAACGATTTTGAAAAACTTCATTTTCAACATAAACATTTACTCACTTATGCATTCAAAGTCATAATCTTCACTAATATTTGGTACAGATTATTCAGTATATATTTTCACTAATTTTTGGTACAGATTATTCAGTATACATTTTCATTAATTTTTGCTACAGATTAATCAGTATATATTATATCACATGAAGAAGAGAAAATTAAATGCGCACTTTTTTGGAGTGGGCCTGCTTGCTTTTAAAAGAATTAAGAAGCATTTGTTCATAATAAGAATTTTATACTTTTTGCAATTACTTTTGAAAATTTATTAATAAAAACAATTATAACTTAAAAATGAAAGAATAATTTGAAATATTTTTATTTTTCTTCTTTATTTATTTGCAGAAGTGGATAAAGCGAATATCTCATTTGTGTAAAAAGTGTCAAAAACAGTATTTCTATAATCTTAATTTTGCCTGATTTTTCGTAATCTTATGAAAACATTTGATTTCGGGAAATAGTTTTCACTTTGTCTTATTACAGAATGATAAATGTTCTTCTATATAAAGTTCTTAAAATTTCACAAAGAAAGCCCCCTCTTTACAAACCGAGTAATCATTTATCTTCAGATTAAAAAAAGAAATTCAGTAAATTTGTCATCTCATATGCCTGTTTTCCCTCACTCGTAATCATTTCCTATTTATATCCTCATGTGTCCTATTGACAATGCAAATTCTGCAATTCCTTGGACTCACCAGCTTCCAAAACTATTTTTTACTGACTTTATTTAATATCTGTGCAAACAATTTTCCAATAGTAACTATTATACCATTCTAAACTGACAACACTTTTATTTGAAGGGCTATCTCCCAAAGGAATTAGTTTCAATATTTCACTCGAAGAAAAACTAAATTAAAAATAAAATAATTTTCAGAAAAATAATAAAACTTTTTAAATGAGTCAAGATATTCTAAAATAAATATTGGAGAATTGTTGATATGGAATCAAGAAGCTAACTTCTACAAAAAAGAGAAAAGGAGTACCCTTTTCTTCCACAAATGCGATAATGGATTTCAGCAAGCATCAAATGTTTATTAATTTCCTTTTGGCTTATCTATTTATGGTTTCAAAATTATTTGCAGAGATGTTCATTGAAGGTATATCACAGATTATACACAGAAGGTAGATCACAAATGCATCCATAATTATATATGAGCACAAAGAGGGGAAATGATGATTAATGGAACACATTTATTGTGCATAATTTGATAGATAGAGTACCCTCTAGATGCATTTAATGATGTTGCGAGAGATCTCCGAAGATTTCACCATTAGAAGTGATGCATCATTGACAGAGAAGCAACATTTAATTGCTAAACATGGTTAAACACGCATGCAGTTTTGGCATGATTAGCAATATTACTATTAAGAAAAGGTACAAATTATATCCGAGGCTTTATACGCTATACCGTTATATACTATACATTTTCCCAAAAGATTGGGCACGGCAAGATAATATATATATATATATATATATATATATATATATATTGTTACAAAATATTTCTCCTACAAATACTGCCAATAAATCGTAATGACGCAGCACATTTATTTGCTATAGTTCAGCAGCTTTCTTGCTGTCTAATCCTCCAGTGTCTCTACGTGTCGGCGACTCCGACTCTCTCACACACAACTTCCGCCGATATACACGACTTCCTCGGACGATCCACACAACAACTACCGTAGCTTGATGGTGGTTGGGTTGACGGGGTATCCCCGGTAAACTACCCCGTAGCTTCTGAGTGCCCGTCTTTTATAGTTCCGGGAGGCGGGGCTAGAATCTTCTGACCAATCAGGGCGTACCTGGCTGCATCTCGGTTGTTAGTGGATGGATCTTGAAAGTTCTTGAACTTTCCGGTACTATCCATTTAGTCGCCAAACTCGCCAAATTTATCGCCAAGCTGCCAAATGCTCGCCAAGTCTGTCGCCAAGCTCTAAGTTCATTGATCTCAGCACGTACAGGACCGATCGTACGACGGTCTTTCTTACGATGACTCTATTCGTGCCGGGTAGCAATATTATAGGTTCGTAACATTGCTCCCCTCTTTAAAGACTGACGTCCCGGCAGTCCACTTCAATCCAGCAGCTGGCGTAGGCTTCCGAACGATGTGATGATGTTGATGCATTTGGCGACTTCTGCACTTTCGAAGATGACATCATTCGCTAATTTGGCGGCGACTAACGATCCATCCGAACCTTCTCAATGCTTTTGACACGGACCTCTTCGTAGTTTCGGATTGTACACCCAGACTTGATCCCGCTCCTTAAAATGCAGGATGTCCCATGGAGCCAAACATCGTTTTGAAACGGATTTCCCCGGAACGATTTCTTGCCAGGATGGTCGGTTGGTCATTTTGAACTTCCTCCATCGAACCAATCGACTATCAGGAAGGTCCAACTGTGCCCACTGGAGTCCACTTGAAAGCCAGGGATTCAACTTTGTCGGCAGAGCTCTCACGAGAATACGTCCACCCTTTCCCGGTCCATTCTCAACACTCGAGAATTGTCCGCCGTCCTCCACACAGGAACTTCTGAAGAGCACATCTGTCTTTGCGGGAAGGGTCCTTTTGCGACGACGTAGCTTGACCAGATACACAGGCGATTCTTCGGCTTCTATTTGCATCACACCACTTTGCAAATCCACAGCAAAGCCGAATTCTTGAAGGAAATTGGGGCCAAGACTGCAGAGATCAGCGATTCGAGCCACGTAGTCTTCATTCGTGTCATTATGCAAGGAGACACTAAGAGGCTTGCTAAGAGGTTGTCCCATCGACCTTCGGGATGAATCCAGTCCAAACAGGGTCTCTTTAACACCTGCATTCATAGGCATTGAGCACGGGTCGCCACTAACAGACCCGTCCAAACAGAGTTCATCTTCTCCATCCCCAAGTGTTTGCACCTTCGATTCCACTTCAGGGGACTCGTTCGGAGAAGCCTGTTTCAGCCCTGCAGATATTTGACAGTCTCCCTGTTCGTGCATCTCCTCATTGAACTTCGGTTCACCCTCCGGATGTCTAAGCTCCATTTCGGTGACACTGGTCTCCATTCGATCTTCAGTCTTTTCTTCCACTTGGCTCTCGCTGTTTCCTTCAATTTCTTCTGTGATATCATGGACGTTTTCGGTTTTATTACTTTTATTTTCTAAAATATCTATCTTGAATTCATTCATCAATTCCTCTTGTCCTTTCTTTATCTCTGCCATCATGGCAAATAACAATGCGAATTTTTCATCCATTTTTCTGGTTCAAGGCATACACAGGAAAGTCCAACTAATCCCACTTCTGACACCAAATGTTACAAAATTTTTCTCCTACAAATACTGCCAATAAATCGTAATGACGCAGCACATTTAATTGCTATAGTTCAGCAGCTTTCTTGCAGTCTAATCCTCCAGTGTCTCTACGTGTCGGCGACTCCGACTCTCTCACACACAACTTCCGCCGATACACGCGACTTCCTCGGACGATCCACACAACAACTACCCCGTAGCTTGATGGTGGTTGGGTTGACGGGGCGCCTAGCCCCGGTAAACTACCCCGTAGCTTCTGAGTGCCCGTCTTTTATAGTTCCGGGAGGCGGGGCTAGAATCTTCTGACCAATCAGGGCGTACCTGGCTGCATCTCGGTTGTTAGTGGATGGATCTTGAAAGTTCTCGAACTTTCCGGTACTATCCATTTAGTCGCCAAACTCGCCAAATTTATCGCCAAGCCGCCAAATGCTCGCCAAGTCTATCGCCAAGCTCTAAGTTCATTGAGCTCAGCACGTACAGGACCGATCGTACAACGGTCTTTCTTACGATGACTCTATTCGTGCCGGGTAGCAATATTATAGGTTCGTAACAATATATATATATATATATATATATATATATATAATATTGCTATATATAAATTTTATTTAGCTGCAAACTGAAATAAAATATTAAAACTGGATTAATCAAAGTATATTATTCCACTACTATACTTACAGACACTCTATCTATTTTCATGCTTTGGTAGAGAAAGATAAATAAATTTTTGAGGATACATTGGCTTTTCAGTTTCTTCCTCTTTTCTAAAGGCATTTTAGTTTCATAAGAAAAAAAAATTATCAAGACTCGATTAATCAAATAAATCTGTAATCCAAGTAGTTTAACATACCTAACCCATGTGGTAACTTGAACTATTTATTTCATTGTTCTCTTATAAGAAAGCGGGAGTTTCAATAACAAAGTTGCATATATTTTCAATAATATTTCCAAACTTATAATTCAATGTCCTTATAATTACTTTTGTCATCTATTTATTTTCAACTATGTAGTTTCAACTACTTTATTGTAGTAGCTTTGAAACTCTCTGCAGGTATTTAACATTTATTTTTATGTTTTATTAAATATGCATACATTATGTTTGAAATTTCAGTATTCATTGAAATGATTTGTATATTAGGAAAATGTATTTAATAGCACACTTATATATTCACAAAAATATTAACCTAATTCAGGAATATAAAATAGGAGGATATTTTACAGTATCTTTACAATTAAAGCAAGTATTTTAGTTAATTCTGTTATAGTTTTTAAATATTTAATTTGAATTTACCATGTTTTATAGCATGAAATATATATTTTCTAATGTATTAATCTCTTTGTCTTGAAAAATTATGAAAAAAGCCTTCTAGGTTGCGAAAATATTTAAACCTTGAGTTTACGGATACTTTTCAAAGTTTTAAGTTTGATTCTAAACCTTTGCAGACAGAGTTTGATTTGCATGCTCCAAAAAGTCACAAGAATCATCGCAAAAATTAATTCAGAATCTTAATCAGAGAAGTATTCTAAATTTGAATGAAAATCGAATACCAAAACTAAAACAGATTCATTAAACGGTAGCCGAAAATAACTAAACTGTCAGCATATATATAAACCAAAACTTATTTTTTTTTGTATATTAGATTGTACTATAAACTTAAGTACTATTTTATATTCATGCAATTTGAGATGCCAGAAAATATTCTGAATGCATATACAGGTGAAAAACCTAACAGAAGCAGAAAAAATAGATATGGGATTTATTAAAAAGGCTTAAGGCTTGTTAAATTTCTGAACGCAGCTGAGAATTGAATTATACAAATCTTCAATAGTGTTCAAAAGGATGTTAAATCTTGTTAAAGAAACTTCAAAGTTTAGTGTAGTTATTGGAGAAAGACTCCCATTATGCATATTTTTTTCAAACCGAATCACAGAAATTATATATGTCTCCTGACACCAATGTAATCAGAGTCAGAAGAGTGGGATAGTTAATATTCATTTTCTTTTTCTTTAAGCTAAATCTTAACAAATATAGAAGCATGTCTTGGAAATCTTTCGAATGCAAATATGTGTAAATGCAAAGGTTGAAATGTAAATATGTGACGTTGTACATTTATATGATTCTGAAATCGATATTAATTTGTGCAGTTTAAAATATTTGTTGGATTATCAGGCCCATGGATATCAAATATATTAACATGAATTTACATTCCTTAAAAATATATTTAGATTTTAAATAGTGTTTATGTTTAATAATCCGCTAAATTTAATATGCTTTTGAAATGTTATTTAACAAGTAAACTCATCTTTTACACTTTGTTTGTGTAATATAAATAATAGGTTTCATAAATTTTAAAATCTAACATCAAAACATAATATATATTCAGTTGCAAGATGCATTTAATTTGTTTACTTCAATTTAAAGCTTCTTTTAACCCTGTTAAAATATAAATGTATGATGCTTCCGAAAATTTATTTTGATATGGCCTTTGAATAAGCCTTAAATACTTATAAACCTTATTCCCTGAAAGAAACATTTTTAATCTCATTGAAACATCCGTCTGGTAGTTTTTTTTATGAAGCTCATATTTTTTTCATTGCATTTTATTATTTCAGTTAAGTGGCTTTCAAAACTCAAATTGTTTTGTTCAAGCATCTATATTCAACAATCTTATAGGAATAATACATTTAAAATCGCAAGAGTTGAACAACAAAGCAATCATTTATAAATGCTTCATTGTATTCTTTTCGTAACAAAATATAAAACATTAATTTTCTCTTAATGCATTTTATATAAAATTTCTTTCTCCATACTTCAAAAATAATACGAAAGAATACCTCTTTGTTAACACTGTTTAGTTAAGGAAGAATAGAAAATATTGTGAGAGTAGCTTCATTATTATATTCTTGATGCAATTCTACAAATTGAATTAAGTTTCAAAATGCAAGCATTTTAGAGAATAAAAGAAGGTCATGATTTCAGAAGCAATAATAAATTTTAAAAATTATAATTAATATCTAACTACAAATTAATTATTTCATATTTCAAAGTTTTAATACCAATGGTTCGTTTATTGAAGAATCTAAGCCTGAAATGTTGCATATAAATACTAGATGGATCTACTTAAAAGACGAAAAGAGTACCTTCAAACTGATAATAGTTTGTTTAATTTTCATTTCTAGAACACATATTTCAATGGATTCTAAAAGTAAATAAGAACAAATTGAATTTAACTACAAACATATGATGAAAATTGATGTGTAACCTAATATCAACATCAAAAAAAAGGAAGCATCATTGTAACTTTTTATTTATTATCACATTTTTACAAATTTATTAAATAAAAAAGTCCCGAGGGAACAAGTTTGTTCCAAACATCAATCAAGTGAATTAATATGATTAATTCACCTGATTAAACTAATCAACCATGATTATTAAGTTAATTAACACATTTAATTAACTACAATCTCTATTTTTTCCCTTTATGGTTTTATTTTTATTTTATTTTTTTTGCTGAACAGATTTATCGTTCATAAAATTAGCCTGCTAACAAAATTTTATGCAGTTCTGATGATAACTACGAGAGTTATAGTTTTTTGAAAAATGGAATTTGCAATCTATACTTATAAAGCTCAATGTGTATGTGTGTGTGTGTGTGTTGGCGCTCTACAGACCAGACCATTCAACCTACAACTACCAAATTTGGCACGTGTATACCTTGAAGGCCGGGATGTGCACCTGGGGGTTATTCTTTCGAAGTTTTAATTAGAATTTTATTTATTTAAAAATTAAGCGAAATTTTGGCGTGTTTCTGCTATAATTTCCGAAAAAATCCCCGCACAAAAAAGATTTTTACATGAAGTTAAAGATCAAAAATTTATCTTTTAAATTATACCAATGTTTTAACCTTAAAATTAAATTTCTATTTTTAATTAATTTTTAAATAAATATTTTAACTATATTTTCAACATTTTTTTTCGTACAAAATAAAAATAAAATTTAAGCTGCACGAGCACGTTTCGCATTCATGGGAAAAAATTAGCTTTTTTCTAAGCGTTGCCATCATATTGATTAAAGCCCCAATTAAAAATAAATTAAATCTTTTTGGAAATGAAATCTGCAAAAATATAATTTTCGGCCCGTGTCTGTAGGAAATGAAACAAATATGAAATATTATTTTTTCTAAAAAAATAAGTTCAAGAAAAATTATTTTATAATCTTTTACACTCTCTATATTATTAATCCAATAAATCCGTTTTATTTTAATGCAAGTTTTGTTTCATATGAACAAGATATCCATTCAAATCAGGGCCACACAGCTAATAAACCTTTAGATTAGACACAGATAATAAGCTAATAAGCTTGTAAACCTTTAGATTAGACACATATTTGCTAAAACGGTCTAAATGGAAAATGATTATATTTTATGTAACTTGATTCAATAAATACTCTAATGAATAACGAATTTTGATTTAATAATAAATAACGAATTTTGTTAATCGTGATTTCCACAGCTTCTGCTGTAGAAATCACGATTAACAAAATGTTCTTGAAACACTAATATTTTAAATAAAAAGAGTTAATTTCCAATCAACTAAATCAATCACTTAAACTGACTGATTTATGAAAATTTGAATATCACTATTCAATAAAAAAAGAATAATTTTAGATTTTCCATCAATCGTTTCAAAGAAAATACGCCAATCAGCGCGCAGGTTCCTTAAAATTAATTGGCCTAAGATTATGAAAATGTTGAGTTTTTCTAAATTTTTAACATTCAAAACTTCATAAATAAGTCTTAGTTGATGGTGGAAAATAGAAACATTCATTCATTTATTTAAAATTTGGTGTGTCTAGAATATTTCTCAGAATATGATGCCTTACTGCATTCAATTTAGACCTCATAATTTTTGAAATATATTTATAGGCCGGAACAAAATATTATTATTGATTTCATTTCAATCCTTTTGAAATCAAAACTAAAAACTGAATTTTATGCTGAATCTGAGAAATTTTTGTTGAATTATTCTTTGAGATATTACATAAATTATGAAAAATATTTTGTAGTTCACATAAAACTTAAATATGAACGATTCTGTTTGCAATACTCATATTCAATAATAATAATAATAAATAAATAACAATAAAGATGATAAATAAAATAAAACGCTTGGTTTTATTAAAAAATATATTTATATTAATTGCAATTTCATCATTTCCACTTTAAATTAAAGTTGAAGTTTTACCGGAAATAACAACAAATTAGCAAAATATATATAGTAAATTGAACGAAACGATCTAAACAACAGTATAAGTTTGGTATGACTATCAAAATTTGAAGATTAAAAATGTTTTGTTTGAGAATCTATTAAGAGACCAGTTACTTAAAATATTTAATTGAAAATTGTAGCGAGTGGTAATACTGGCGAACCGGCTGTTTGCCAAAGCCGGCTAGTGTTAAATGAGTATTAAGAGCTTTCGGTTGATATCTTGGAAACTATTATATATTTATTAAAAAAATCACTTATTATCAAAATTATCGTATTTCATAAAATCCCAAAACAATTAAAAACATAAGAGAAAATTTGCATAGGAGGAAGTTGGCATCCTAAAATGCCAGAATGAAAAATAAATGTGCTCATACCGGAAATAATTTTCGAAATATTCAGAAAAATTGCATATTTATATATAAGCATTATTTTGCTTGAAGCAGAATATAGGTGTGGCAAGCAGTGAAAAGACTTTGAATTTTAAAGTTTTCTTTAATTCATCCCAGGAAGGCATAATTTATTTAAAAGAAGGACGCGGACAAGCACGTCAGCTCACCGCAACAGATTAGACATGAAGTGGAGAAGAGCGAGAAATAAATTATCCCTCGTCTTATATAACATGAGATATTGATAGGAAAAATATTTTTTTTTTTACAGTGCTAATATATTATTAAGATTCTGATAGGGATTTCTGAAGCATGTCAATCCCAATCAAGGGAAACACAGGGATCTCTTAAAAACGAATGTGCATATTGGACATTTTTCTTGCCCTTCACGCGGAGCGTGTGTGTCGGCGTTTAGACGATTCAGCAATTTTATAAAGCTTTTCTTGAATTAATTAAGTAGAGGAAGTGGAATTGGATCAGGAAATAAGAGAATGAAATTACTATGGGCTAAATTAAGATAAAGCTTTGAAAATTAATTTGGATTAAATTAGTAATTTAAAATATCATTTTATATTTTTTTTTGTGTGTGTGTGTGTTATTTTTCTATTAACAAGTTAAAACTTACATAATATATGGTCCTCGGTGAGTTGGAGTGTTTTTAATAAAGATTTCAGCAAAAAAAAAAAAAAAAAAAATCTCAAGAACTAGTACGAATTTCAGAATAAAATTTGATACACGTACATTAAAAAGCCTTTTGAATCGGATTATTAATAATCTCGATTTCGAAAGAGTAATTAATTCACAATGTCAATGTAAATTAACACGGTTAATCAGTTCGTCTATTTCAAAAACCCGTCCCCTTAAACCATTTTAATCGACATTCATTTTGTTACGATGCAACATTAAATTACAAAGTTACAGATGTGGTCCGTTTCTTTGATGTGATTATTTGGAGACTGTAAGCCAATATTTTTACAGTCAAAGCATGAAAATATTTTTTTAATAAGTAATCACCCTAAGGCACAGCAATAAATATTTAAAATTTTTCTACCACATAACAGATGATCGATTTGAATATTTATTACTTTATTATTATTTATTATTATACTTTATTGATTAGTATACTTTAAAAATTTCTGATGATGATGTAAACTATATATAATAAATAGAAAAAAGTTAATGGCTTGTCATCTATATAAAATTTTTAGCTACATTTACACAGGGAAATAAATAATATCACACGAAGTTACGAATTTTAGACATACTCAATCAAAAATAGCCAAAAATTAGCTCTATTTTTACTATAGAATCTTATTTACACATTTATGAATTTTTTGATTTAATCAAGAAATTTAAGATATATTTAGATAATAATGCTGGAATAAAAAATAATTTTCCAATCATTATTTCAAACAGTACGTACTTTTTTTTACATATAGGTATTAACTACTTGATTCGTTTGTATTATACGTTTAAATATCTAAGTCCCAGTATGTATGTTGTAATACAAGTCAAGTACTTATAAATGAAAATTTAATAATCAAAAATGTGAAACATTTCATTTGATGAAAGTACTATTTTCAAAGAAATTTAATAAATTTTTATGCATTATATATCATATTCAATAATATCTTCTAAAGTAAGGTGGAGTTTAAAGAAATTCATAAAAATCATATTTTAATATTTTTGATATACATTGAAGCATTTCGAATAAGATAAACTATCATGCATTTTATATGTTACTTGTATGAAGAATTATGAAACGAGAATATTGTCCTTATTTACATAATGCACACAAATAATTACTTACCTATATATATATATATATATATATATATATATATATAGAGAGAGAGAGAGAGAGAGAGAGAGGGTGTTTCATAAATGATGGGAGTAACTTTAAGGGGTGATAATGCACATCAAGACGAGTAATAGTAAATAGGAAACCAAGTGTGACACACGTCTTCCGAAGGAGATAGGCGCCATCAAAGTTTAGGGCCCTAAATTTCAAAGGATGATAAAAAAAACGGAAAAATGGATCGATTCATTTGCGGTTTTAGCTAAAATCATTCTTTAAATTAGTATTTTCTTAAAAAACAATTTTTAAAGACAAAGTTTAAAAAATGCCGATAGAGGGTGCTTAAGACTTTGGACTACCGAACAACTACTTTTTACCAGTATTTTTTTTAATTATTATTTTGTTAAATGTTTACTAAAGCTTAGACTTTCACTTGAATTTTGAGCGCAAAATTGAAACCATCCGGAGCGGTTAAGTGGCGCAAATTTAACCGCTTTCAGGGGGTTAAATTTTAAACGCTTGTATCTAATGAGTAAAATAATAAATGATGAAGCAAACTTTAATAGTAAAACACCAAAAAAATCAACTTTCATTAGAAAATGCATGATTTGAATTCAAACGCAAACGTGTTAGAACATCTTCAAATTTTATCCATGCAAGCGTTATAGCTGCAAGTTTCTGGAAGAAGAACATGGAATTGTGATATGGAGAAGAAGAATAACGCATATGCAAATTGTTAATAAGATAAAAGCCACTGGCCCGTGTGTGCAAGCATAAATCACGGTAGAAACGTAACGAAAGATGTTGCTCTTCACTAATCAAGAAAAGGCTGATATGCACTTCATCTACGGAATTGCAAATGGGAATAGTGCAGAGGCGCTACTATTGTACGGAGAAAAGTTTCCCAACAGGCGGTTGCCCAATGATAAAACATTTGTGCGCTTGCACAGACAGTTGTGTGAGACAGGATCCTTTTTTTTGGTGCACGTTCAAATGCAGGCTGTGCGAAGTCTAACAGAACGGTTGCTGTGGAAGAAAAAATTCTGGATATGGTGGCTGATCATCCAAATACAAGCACGCGAGCAGTGGCTAGTCAAATTGAAGAATCACCCTCCACGACATGGCGAGTGCTAAAGGATGAAAGTATGCATCCTTTTCATGTCCAACGAGTCCAGGAACTGATTCAAAAGGATTTTCCTCATCGAATGGATTTTGTTTGCTGGTATCTGCAGAAGAACACCCTAAATCCCGATTTTGGTGCAACTGTGCGTTTTACAGATGAATGTACATTTACACGTGAGGGTACATTTAACACCTACAATTCCCACCAATGTGCAGATGTAAATCCACATGCATATCAGCGACGATTTTCCAGAAATGTTTGGGCAGGAATAATTGGCGACCATCTACTTGGAACTTATCTCCTGCCAGAACGCCTGGATGAAGAAAAAAAATATCTTACATTTCTGCAACAGTTGCTGCCAGAAATGATGACAGATGTTCCCCCTCGTATCCGGCGAGTAATGTGGTTCCAGCAGGATGGAGCACCAGCTCATTATGAGCCAGAGGTGCGAAATTATCTAAACGCAACCATTCCAAATCAATAGATTGGGCGAGGTGGTCCTGTCCCTTGGCCAGCGTAATCGCGCGATGTTTTATGCCTGGATTTCTTTTTGTGGGGGCACCTGAAGAGTCTTATGTATGAGACTCCTACCGAATCTGCAGAAGAACTCGTCGCTAGGCTTTCGGCCGCTGCAGGGGAGGTGCGCGATACTCCTGGCGTGTTTCAGAAGGTTCTTGAATCCCTTCTTCGCCGTTGTACCGCACGCATTGCCTCTAATGGTCAGTGTTTCGAACAGCTATTGTAATCATTTATAATTAAACTTTTTTTATAACGTAAATGTTCTTTGTTTTCTTTTTTGTCTCTTAAAACGAAATCTCTTTCAGCGCCCTCTATCACCTTCGGGTTAAAATTACGACTATGATTTCTTTGATGAATGTAGTTTGTTTTGGTGTTTTACTATCACCTATTAAAATTGCCTTCATCATTTATTATTTTGCTCATTAGATACAAGCATTTAAAATTTAATCCCCTGAACGCGGTTAAATTTGCGCCACTTAACGGCTCCCGATGGTTTCAATTTTGCGCTCAAAATTTAAGTTAAAGTCTAAGCTTTAGTAAACATTTAACAAAATAAAAAAATACTGGTAAAAAGAAGTTGTTCGGTACTCCAAAGTCTAGGGCGCCCTCTATCGGCAATTTTTAAACTTTGTCTTTTAATTTTTTTTAAAAGAAAATACTAATTTAAAGAATGGTTTTAGCGAAAACCGCAAATGAATCGACCCATTTTTCCGTTTTTTATCATTATTTGAAAGTTAGAGCCCTAAACTTTGATGGCCCCTTATCTCCTTCGGAATACGTTTGGGACACTTGGTTTCCTATTTACTATTACTCGTCTTGATGTGTACTATCACCCCTTAAAGTTACTCCCATCATTTATGAAACACCCTGTATAAATTTAACGTACCTGGTACAGAAATCGAACTTATTACTAATTATCGAAAGGCAACATTCAATGAAATATGATACGAATTTAAGACTGCTTCATTCATTGAATATTTTTACAGCTGTACTGAATCAAATGCTTCTCTTAACTAATGAATGTTCTGGAGATAGTTCTATAAGTCACCAAACAGGACGTATCAAAAGGAAAGAAGAGAGATATTCAATCATAGGAAAGGAAATATAACAGAATTAAAAAAAATATATATATATGCATCAAACAAACAAATGAAACCATCAAAATGTGTAATCAAGTGCAAAAAATAGGCTTAATCATTGCCAGAAAATAATCGTGATAAGATCAGAATGGTGCAATCGTTGAAAAGAGCTCTAAAAGTCTGCAATGCTTGGTGCATACTGAAATGCTAACAAATGGGTTTTAAAGTTGCAATAAAAATTTTCATGATTGTAATTGGATAGAAATCGTTCCAAAATGTTTCACTTTCGGCACCTGAATATTAATATTATATCTAGCTGTTCTCTTTATGACTTGCCAGCGGAAATTCAAAATATCTTTCAAAACAATTATGTTATAAAAACACTATTTGTATAATCTTAAGACTAAAAATATTACATTTCTAATGAGAGAAATTTTATTTTCTTACCTTTTTTTATTTAACTTTAATAATATTTTGGATTCAGCTTGATACACTATACGAAACAATGCTTTTAAATTCTATGATGGAATTCAAGCTCTCCAACAAAACATTCAATTATAAATTCCTCAGTAGGAGTTTTACTTCCGCTTTCAATTCGTAATATATATATATATATATATATATATATATATATATATATATATATATATATATATATATATATATATATATATATATATATATATATATATATATATATATATATATATATATATATAATTGTAATTTGCAGTAAACAGTTTTAATCGAATTCAAGTGTTTTAGTCGTATCATATTAAAATATGAAATGTTTTTTTTAAAGAAATGCATTCCATATTAATAATTTAACACCCTAAAATGTCAATAATCTGGTCAAATTAACAAACTGGTCGCCAAAGACAGCAAGTTTGTATTAATACAAATCATACAATAGCAGCTAATTTTAAGAATTCATGAAATCAATTGTTTTTATTATCGAAAATTCTACAGCATTTCATAATTAACTATTAACATATGATTTATATCCAAGTAAAAAATGTATTGTCGACAAAAATCTTAGCTCAATAATCACATGCAATTGTGGTAGAAAGGACTCACACAGTCCTTTCTACCACAAGTCCAAAACGAATTTATATTCTCCATTGATTTATTTCTGAATGTGAAACAGAAAAGATAAAACAGAAGATAGAAGATATACTATTTTGGAAACGAAAACAACTTTCTTCTATTCTAAGCTAGCAATTGTTTAACATTTTGGACTTCCATATTTTAATTACTGAGACCCAAAATATCAAAAATAAAGTAACAGCCTATAGGCTAACTTCTCTAATGTCCGATTGGTGCACTTTGTTTCTGTGATTGTGTAAGATATAGTAGATGCCATTTGGATTTTCATCATCAAATCTAACTCAAAATGTTATTATAAAAAGGCCAATATTAGTTCATTGACCACATTAATATATAAATGCTACACAACTAAACAAATAATTTCTCACTCTGCCTTTTTTTTAACAAATTTCCATAATTAGAGTTTCGTTTAAATAGTTTGAAGACATCATGGCTTATATTGTTAAAGTATAGCGTGTATTAAAGTTACAAGAATTATGAAACCAACGATTGACATATTATAATGAAATTTATATTGAATTTAGCTATCTATATCCTATAATAGGAATTTAAAAGGTCGGTAATTTCTGGTAAAGCTCTATTACCAGAAATGCCATCTCTATTCATTGATCGTATTATAAAGCAAATTCTGCACAAATAATAACATCTCATTCAGGTCATTTTTCTATAAATTTCCAAAGAAAAAAATTGTATTTACTTCAACTGATTTCTTCCGGAATGTGAAAAAGAGAGTGGGGGAAAAAAAGAAAGAAAGAAAGAAAGTAGAACGTGATTACTTCTGAAACGAAAGCAACTTTCTTCTATTCTCGTCTAGTAATTGTTCAATGCTTTGGTCTTCCGTACTTTAATCACCGCGGCCCAAGATATCAGAAGTAAATTAACAGCGCATAAAAGGCTGAACTAGCCTGATACCAGATCGGATGGACTCCGGCCTAAGTGACCCGTTGGGATATAGTAGACGCCATTTGGTCGTTTCTAATTTCTTTCAGTCAATGCACTGACTTCCCTTTAGACCTTTTCTGTTTCCACTGATAACATTAACCAGGACCTTTTGATTCATTCACCTGATATTTTTGCTTATCCTGTCAGATATTCAGAAATGGTGTTTCATAGCCTTTGAAATTTGGAAGGAATATAATAATTTTCTTTGTAAAATATTTTATATTATGAAATTAGAGTGAATTTCCATGTAGGAGAAAAGGCATTAGGTATAAAAATTAATGCATTTATTTTAATTTAATTTGGTAATGATTATATGATTTGGAGAAATAACATTACAAGTGACATTACATTAATGTCATATAGAGCAATTATTAATATATCTAATATAATGTCATATAGAGCAATTATTAATATATCTAATATAATGTCATATAGAGCAATTATTAATATATCTAATATAATGTCATATAGACCAATTATTAATATATCTAATATAATGTCATATAGAGCAATTATTAATATATCTAATATAATGTCATATAGAGCAATTATTAATATTTAAACAGTGTTTAGATACATTTTTTAAAAATATTGCTGTTGTTGCAAAATTAAAATTCCATGAAAGTTTATGTCCAATCTTTTTAATATTTGTATAAAACTGTAATCTGAAGTCAATAATCATAAACTACATATATGCATACTTGATGACTTATATGGTATTTACAAGTGTTAAATGTTTCGTTTTATATTTTTAAAATGATATTACTAAGAACATTTTTGAATAACGTTTGTATGTTTAATTATCTTAATTATGTCTTAAGTCAAAACATAATCTTCCTTATTCTATTTATATCTACACAGTTTCTTTATTCTATCACTAGCCGCCTTTGGTGATCAGCCGGTCCACCAGTATTAATGATTGCTAAGATTTTCAATTAAATATTTATGTAACTTGGTTTTTTAACGGCTTTTGGCCAAATAGTCGCCAAGCTCCTGGACCTCCGATGCGACACACGGACTCCGTCCAATACAAATGACTGTAAAACATTCTTTCCGATGGTGGAACCAACTATGCTGGGAAGCAGCATTACAGATTCGTAACATTATATATATATATATATATATAATTACGTTTGCTTTAAATTAAACTGTTTTATTGAATTAAAACTACAGATATTGTAATCGAAAGCTTTTCCCCCATTTACTTTCTTTGAAAATATCAGATTTCAATTTTTTTTCATTTCATACAGATATGTGCTGAAAATTATATTTTTATATATTTAATTTGCATTAATTGTTGATTTACTTTTTAATTTATTCTGTTTATGAGATGGCAACACGTTGATAAAAACTAACTTTTTCCCATTGACGTGCTCGAGCAGATTAAATTTTATTTTTGCTTTGTGTGAAACATATTGTTGAAAAATATAATTAAAATATTTCTTTAAAATTGTGTTAAAAATTGAAATTTAATTTATAGGTAAAAGCATTGGAATAATTAAAAAGATAATTTTTGGGGCTTTGGCGTGATGCAAAAATTAATTTTTGTGCTGTAAAATTTTCAAAAACTATAGCGGAAAAATGTTGAAATTTCGCGTAATTTTTAATTAATCAAAATTAATTAAAAATTCAAAAAAATCCCTCTACGGTGCACATTTCCGGCCACCAAAGTATACACATGTCAAATTTAGTAGCTGTAGGTAGAACGGTCTGGCCTGTAGAGCGCCAACACACACACACACACGCACACACACACACACACACACACGCACACACACGCACACGCACACACATTGAGCGTTATTATAAGTTTAAATGATTAAAAAGAAATGTTTAAAAATGCTATTTTGAGAAAAAAATAACATAAAGCTGTATTTTTAGTAATTTTTAATGATAAAAAAAATTAATGCCCGACTAGTTTTATCTATATGTCCATAGTGACTGTATATTTAAAATAAGTACCGAATTATATTTTTACAATCACATTCAATGATCACGGATCTATGTTAAGATTTATTAAATATGACATAACATAAATATTTAAAACATTTAAATATTTATTCAAAAAAAAATATTTATTAAATGTTTAAATAATATTTATTTAAATATTTATATGACATAACAAAAAAATTAATTAATATTTAAAAGCTTTAAATAAAATAAAGCTCCTTCCCTTAACTCCCACTTATTTTATAGTTACTAATTAAGATGTTCGTAAACCGAAGTTTCCACTTCCTTGGTTTAATTAGTTTTTTTCCCGCTATTATAAGTTTATTAACAGGATGGAGCAAAATTATCAGTTTATAAAGTTCCAGTAGTTTCTGCGTGATGTATACATTTGACAGCATGCTTTAATTATTTTAAAACTATCGAATAATGATCTTTATTTTTGAAGGGATATTATGACATTTCCTTCTTTTCTTCGCTTTAAATTTAGTAATAAACTAAAATTGTTTTCGAAAATTGATTCTCCTTCATTATAAAATGTGTAATATATATTGTTTAGGAAAGCGTATCAGAAATTTATCTTACTCTAGGTGACTGTACTTGACTCGTAACAAAAACTATCTTTTCAGCTGAACTGTTAAGGCAAAAAAAAATATATTTCTGTGCATCTTTCACATTAAATACTAATGTTCCCTGAAATTGTTGGAAATATTTCACTGTGTTCCCTCCTTCTTTTATATGGAAAACCAGGAATTCTTCAACAAAATACAATTCAAATGCATCATTTCGAATTAGCCTAAAGGTCACCCAGAATTCACAAAAGTACAACAAGAAGGGATTATAATTAATTTTGAAGGGGGGAAATGGCTATCACATGTCTCCAATTGAGTGTATTTTAAAAGAAATTATACATTATACAAAATTCAATCATCTTTATAATGTGTGCGGTTTCTAAACAGTTTCACAATTATTATGATTTTTGACTTTTGTACAATTTAAGAACTTACCTCTAAAACGAAAACATTTTGTAACAAACAATGTAACACAAAAATGTTATAGCACAACATATGTCCATCAATTTTAAATACCAATAGAATTCGTAAAATAGTTTTTTGTATAGCTCACCAAAATTTATACATGGAAATGTCCGGCTCATGGTGCGAAACGCTGGTTTTCAGTCGGATAAAGCCCTTGCATTGTTACTACATACATTATTTTTCAAACGGTCTGAATGTCAAACATTACATCGATAGGCGTCCGGGAATCGGGAACACAGCGAATGTGTAGTAAACTAGATTTCGCAAATGATTATCACTTTTATACCGATACTTCATGATTCCAATCGCATTTACATTTATTCTAAAAGTGAATTTAATACAAAACCATCTAGTGCGCCATGTGTATATTTTTCCACAAAAAAAAATTCTCGTCAATTCCTGTCGTTTTTCACAAAATTTCACAAATTTTGTATGACCTGCTTCCCCCGTAAGCCAATTTGAATTAAAGTCTTTTAACAATGGATATCCTCTACATCTATATTGTTATTTCAGATGTGCGAGCTATAATTAGGTAACATTCAGACTGTATATGACATTTAAATATTAAGAAAGTCAAAGACAAACAGTGTCAAAGTCTGCTAAATGGCCACGCCTCTATGTACCACCTGCTAAATATACAACTCCTTATCTTGCATAGTCTACCATGAGCTATGTAAAAAATAACTTGTTTATGAATACCGAGACAGAAAAAAAAATCAGAAGGATCAGCGTGTTAACGTAACAATACTTCTTTAATCTTGGGATATCTGTGTCAATGTTCTCTGTAACAGCAGATGGATGTATATGATTGATTGCTTCATAAAGAAGTTTTTAATTGACTTAAAATACATTTAGACGGTAGAATAATATTAATAAAAATTATGTTCTGCATGACTAACTTCCACAATAGAGATAATATGCATTGATTTTGTATTTAGAACCCAATAGCCGATCAACAATATTTCACAAGTGATATATTATTGATAGAAATTTCTCTTCCCATAAACGGATACAGAGAAAACTACTTGATCCATGAAAAGCTAATGCCATGGGTTATTCACAAAGATAATTCAGCGGATTTTAATTCTGCTTCTGTTAAGAAGTTTTTCACCAAGAGCTGGATCCTCATTTTGATCGTAGTTCCTAGACAACTCATTTTATTCTGTGTGATCTAATTCTATTTCTCAGGGTAAAATCAGTCTTATAAAGAAATTGATTTGAATCTTTTTGAAGCATTGAACTCTAAAAGTATAAAAGCAATGTAACAACTTTCAATTTGAGATTAATTATGTTAGGAATTAGGAGGAGTATATTCAAAAGAGCAACATTAAAACTGTAAGAAGTATAAAATAATATATATATATATATATATATATATATATATATATAAAACCTTCAAACAATACATCCTGTGATTTATTAGCCGCACCTTGTTCATCAATTTTCTTCTTTTTTTTTCAAGCAAAACGATGGTAATAATTACTTACCACCAATTATATTTTTAAATCATATCTAACTTTATATTTATTATTTTACTATATTGTCATTTAGGCACTCTAGTGTGGAACTCAATGACACACACAAGAAGTAGAGCTAAACCAATTTATTAACTCAACTCTGAACTTAGAACACAGTGACTGACAGATCATCTGCTTTTATACTAGCAGGGAAAGTTCCAGAATACTTTTCTGGAGACAGTAAGAAAAGTCCAAAACACGTATCTGGTAAACTAAAGAAATGTCCAGAGTCTTCTGGAACATGAAATAAAGGAAAACATAAAATCAAGGAATGAAATATTTACATAAATTGCCTCGCATTGTCTCTAGCGGGATTCGAACTTACGATCTCTTGATTATGAGGTCAGTGCTACGACCATTCGGCCATGGAGTGCAGAAAGCCTCTTTTCAATGCGGCAATATATCAGAAAATTCTGTTATATGATAAAAATAATTTCATATTTTGAATAGTTTATGGCTTTCGAATGTCTTATTGCGCTTTAATCATTATTTTCCTTAATAAGATTGATGAACTAGAGTGAAGAAGTTTTTATTTGTATGGAAATAATAGCTACATATCAGAATGTGTAGCCACAGTCATATTATCAAATCTGCCTTGCTTACTTTAAAAACTAATTCCACCAGAATAATATTTTATATGCACTATTTAAAACATAACGCAGGTAAATTTTATAGTAAGTAATGTTTCAGATTCAAATATGTTACTCAAGACAACAAACTATAAAAAAATTTTCGAAGTAAATTGGAATCGAAGCTTGTGGGGTTTCTCATTTACCTTCTGTCAATGCATAACGACTAGATATTTACAACTTTCAGGCAACTCAATGGAGTTTTAATCCATCTCTATGATGAGAGGACAGTCTCCCTTGACAAATCCACTATCAACCAAACTTCTACTTCTGATTAAAGCGTCTTCTTACAGCAATTAAGCTTCCTTTGATTGAAAATTTTCCCTATCAAATTTCCCATTTCCATTAGACACAATCCTCCTTTGAACTCCTCGAAAATGGAAGTATTTTCTGTCACGGAGGGATACCAAATCCAGAAAATTTTCCGGTATTCATTAGCCAGGACCTAATCACCTCCCAAGAGTGGTTACTAACGGAGAGGGTCCCGGGTGAATGCTTTTAGGTGGAAATATCCTTCGCTGTTGTGTGTCCCGGGATCGATTATCGAGTAGAGGGGGGCTTCTATGGGGAGCAGGGTATTTTGTTGATGTTACTTTTCTAATCGCTCGGTCTGTTGGTAGTTTTCTCGGGTTGCCTTTTTTACTACCGAAGATGGTATGTATTAAAGGTTGAATAGGAGGGTAAAAAGCTATTAACTTCGAAATCACGAGTTTGATTTTTTCGCTGCTTCTTCTGGTGGTATTTATAGCTACGTCAATAAATAGGATGTTTATACGGCGGAAGGTTTGGTTGATGATATTTTATTTGTTCAACAGGGCACTTATAAAAATTCAAAACACTCCTCTACCAAAGAGCTGGATTCTTTTTTTTAAATTTTTATTTTAGCTTGAAAAGATATGGAAAATGAGGAAGTGAAAAATACAAGAGATATTGTTCGTATCTTCTTTTTTTCACATATTCATTATTTCTCTTGTTGTTTTTGATGATGTTGTTCGAAATTCTTATAATTCCGTTTTGATATTTTGACAAAAATTCCGCTCAAGAAAAAAAAATATTTTAAAATGAAAGAATTTTCTCGATCGTCTTTCAATTAGTTTCGTTATTGAGAAATTATGAATAACCTGAATAACCTTTAACTTTTTACTACTAAACATGTCGATTAGCTAACAATTTCAGTAGTGCTAATTATATGTGAAGCAAATAGCAACAGCTCAAGCATTAAATTCAAATGTTTTTTCTTTAACATATTTAATATTTTATTTTTACTTTTTATTTTTTTATTTTTAAATACATTGTACATTTTGTTTTACATTTGTGGCATCTAATATTTCTAAAAATGAATGAATTAGTTTCTATTGGTGCTCTACAAAGTCGATCGTTTGCTCAAAAGCTACCAAATTCCTCAGAAATATACTTTTGATATCGTAAATGTGCAATTTGAAAACAATTTTAAAAACATTATTGTAAATCAAAATTTGAAATCAAGGGCTATTCTGAGAATTTAATTTTAATTAATTACTTCTGAAAATTATTTAAATACAGAATTTTAACTTAGTATCTTCTGGAACCTTTGATCAGTTATTTGCCAGTGACTTTTAGAAAAAAATAAAATGAAAAAAAAAGTAATAAATGATATATTAAAGGGCAATCAGTGATTTCTTAAAGATACTAAATTAATTATTGTCTAATTTTTATTAACTTAAATAATCAAGCTGAAAATTCATTTAAATACAATTTGAAACAATTTTTCTATTTCTGTAATTAGATTAAATCCAATTTTATCGTTTAATAAAAGTTCTTATTCTTGTATTATATTACCTCTATTAAAAATATGATTAAATATTTTTTCCTCTAGACACCGACAGAAAATTAAAATTTCTCTTCCGATCTTATTCCATTGCTTACTCTTTATTTTAATTCATTTATGGTTCATTCAATTATTTCTTATATTCTGTTTAATATTCACAAATGATCCTATTAAAGTATAAGGTCTCTCAAGATTATTGAATCATATTCCTACTGAATGGAACGGACATAAACACAAAGGCGGAAGCAACCAAATTAATTTTAAAAAATCCTTAGGCTGCGTACAGATTACACATATAAGCACAAAAAAAGAAGAAAATTCGATGGGTTTCCAGGAACTATAGAACTGTTAGGGAGTTTTAAAAAAAGAAATTATTATTGGAAAAACTTTTTTACTGCATAATGAAACGCAATACCTAATCTATTTTTCAATATAGTTAAGCCCATTGTAAAAGCATTTATCGATGGAACACGGCTTTTAAAATGCCCTCATCGTAGAACGATGCTACCTGCATCGGTATAGAAATGAATTGAAAAAAGTATTTAAAATACATTGACAATGTCGTAAATGACGGATCTTTGATTGTCCTTAATCTTCTGTTTAACATCTGTACATCAATCATTATCAATCGGAGACCTTAACCCATTTTCACGCCCTTCATTGAAACTTCGTATCCACCTCCTAAATCTTTGGTCATCAAATTTCATAAATTTGTGTATTAACTTCATTTTTTTCACTTCCACCTCCTAATTCATTAGTCATCAAATTTCATAAACTTGTCTATTAACTTCATTCTGTTCACATCCACCTCCTAATTAATTAGTCACCAAATTTCATAAATTTGTCTATTAACTTTATTTTGTTCGCATCCACCTCCTAATCCATTAGTCACCAAATTTCATAAATTTGTCTATTAATTTCATTTCGTTCGCATCCACCTCCTAATTAATTAGTCACCAAATTTCATAAATTTGTCTATTTATTTTGTTCGCATCCACCTCCTAATTCATTAGTCCCCAAATTTCATAAATTTGTCTATTAATTTCATTTCGTTCGCATCCACCTCCTAATTAATTAGTCACCAAATTTCATAAATTTGTCTATTTATTTTGTTCGCATCCACCTCCTAATTCATTAGTCACCAAATTTCATAAATTTGTCTATTTATTTTGTTCGCATCCACTTCCTAATTCATTAGTCACCAAATTTCATAAATTTGTCTATTAACTTCATTCTGTTCGAATCCACCTCCTAATCCATTAGTCACCAAATTTCATAAATTTGTCTATTAACTTCCTTCTGTTCGCATCCACTCCTAATCCATTAGTCACCAAATTTCATAAATTTGTCTATTAATTTCATTCTGTTCGCATCCACCTCCTAATCCATTTGTCACCAAATTTCATAAATTTGTCTATTAACTTCATTCTTTTCGCATCCACCTCTTAATTCATTAGTCCCCAAATTTCATAAATTTGTCTATTAATTTCATTTCGTTCGCATCCACCTCCTAATTAATTAGTCACCAAATTTCATAAATTTGTCTATTTATTTTGTTCGCATCCACCTCCTAATTCATTAGTCACCAAATTTCATAAATTTGTCTATTTATTTTGTTCGCATCCACTTCCTAATTCATTAGTCACCAAATTTCATAAATTTGTCTATTAACTTCATTCTGTTCGAATCCACCTCCTAATCCATTAGTCACCAAATTTCATAAATTTGTCTATTAACTTCCTTCTGTTCGCATCCACTCCTAATCCATTAGTCACCAAATTTCATAAATTTGTCTATTAATTTCATTCTGTTCGCATCCACCTCCTAATCCATTTGTCACCAAATTTCATAAATTTGTCTATTAACTTCATTCTTTTCGCATCCACCTCTTAATTCATTAGTTCCCAAATTTCATAAATTTGTCTATTAATTTCATTTCGTTCGCATCCACCTCCTAATTAATTAGTCACCAAATTTCATAAATTTGTCTATTTATTTTGTTCGCATCCACCTCCTAATTCATTAGTCACCAAATTTCATAAATTTGTCTATTAACTTCATTCTGTTCGCATCCACCTCCTAATTCATTAGTCACCAAATTTCATAAATTTGTTTGTTAATTTCATTCTGCTTTTTGGTCCTAGCATTGAGAAAGCGGGTGACAGAGCGTAAATGGTATGCTGTGGGTTACTTAATTTTTTTAAAGATTTCAAATGCTCCAGATGCAAACAGAGCAGCATCAACAACATAATATATTATTGATGGTGATTGTTAAATTTGCAACCACAGCAACCAGATTGTTGATTGTTAAATATGCAACAGAATAGTATTCAATAATATGACACATTTTACTGTTTGCAAATATGTCAGTTAAATGCACAAACATGCTTGAAATCAAGAACGCTCGTCTCACACCTAAAAATTTGAAAACAGAACATAGTTTCCATAAGTTCATTGTGGATCACTCATTAATAAGGAATATATCAATGAGCTTCTGTAATAGTCTAAGCAATGAAGGGGGCAATGAAGTGGAATTTAAAGGATTACAGTATTCGCATAAGATAATTTGGTAAGGGTAGGAAGGAAAATGGAGAATTTAAATATAGTCTAAAGGATCAACGGTTCAATGGTCGAACGAAAGGTGATGCAATACAAAACTATTTTAGCATCTTAAACACTAAGTAAATACCACAAATTTAACTATTATATTTACTTAACTTTGTTTGTTTGTCGCTTTTATCAAATAAGTGCTAAGACTTAAAATATTATTCTGAATAGCATCGGATATATTCGCTAAAAGTATTTTATATCCTTTAATAATGGCTCATTAAACTTTATATATCTTCCTGTTTCATTATTATCCTGATTCAAACAGGCTAACATGCTATTGGTTAATTAAATTTTAAATATTATCATCCCTTTACTTTAAATCACCAAATCGAAATATAGCTTGTTATGGAAAAAATACATAACAGCTGTTTTATTGCTATTAATTCGTGAAGTAGTCATCAGAAATATAGTACAGTATTTGCTGTTGAAAGTGTGATAGAATAAGGAAAATTAGAACATCGGTATTTTGCATATATATAAAAAAAAATATTTTGATTGGGTCAGAAAATTTCACATTGAAAATGTATGCCATAAAAATTTAGATCAAATTAGGCCGAACTTCAAAAAATATTACTTTTTATGTAATATTTTTTATAAGTAGGAGTTTTTATAAAAAATGAGTAAATTTTGAAATATATATATGTATGTGATCGGTTTGAACTATATTTTTGTAGTCCTGCTTTAATATGAGTTGCACGAAAAGATATATAAGGTAAAATTTTCATAATACTTTCTGTACTAATTTCAAAATAAACCATACTTCGCCACGAAAATGACTTAGGATGTTGGGAAAAAAGGTTTATAAATACTATCTAAATTTTCGTATTCACAGACTTCAAAAAGAATTCATGTTTTAAAATGGTCATTCTTTGCTTTCAAATGCTTTCTACATGGCCATTATTTAAAAATGTAAGGAAAATACTTTTTACTTTTGTCTGAATTATTATTCCTGGGTATGTTCCTCTTGAATATATTCAGCCATATTATTTCGATTGAGATTAAATATTTTCTCGTATTTTGATATTTTCCATCAAAATTGGAACGCACTATAATTTTTTTTTTTCTTCATAAACTCCACCTACATCTATACCAAACCAGAAAGGGGCCACATGAGATAAAGAAACGGTGGAGTGGTGTGGTGTTAAATGTTAATGCACTATGAATTTAAAGCAAGAACATTTCATGGTACAAATAAGAAAACTTTTAATACTAGAGATATTCGAAATTGGCGGCACTAAATAGTTTCATTTAAAAAAAAAATTCAAATTAATTTTTTTTGGAAATAAGCAATAATAATCTTAAATAATCCAAAGCAAGATTAATGTGCATTCTCCAATACTGAATCTTTTGGGGACAATTTTTCGCCAAATGAAACCCGGAAATTTCTCATTACTACCCTGAAACTTAATCATATCTTAAAGTTATTTTAAATAGTGGATTTAGCGTGTTTTAGGAAGGCTGGAACGATTTTGCTGTACTTGTTTATAAACTGAATACTAATTTCGCATCAAAAACAAACTTATCCTAAGACAGATCCAAGCTTAAAAGGGAAGAATTATAAATTTTATTGAGCTTGAATAATGTATTTTAAAGGACACATAAAAGCAAAATGTAAAAATTGAAAAACAAAAACTACATAGTAGAAATACACATGTAAATGCATTATATATTCCGTACATCAGAATAGTAGTAAATACCTCAAACGAAACAAGCAAGAGAATGCGTAGTCAACGCCCCTCTTGTTTTCATAGTTGGCTTGTTTCCATTTCAAAGCTAATTTAACTTATTGCTGGCGTATAGTTTTGAAATGGGCGCGCTCTTGGCGCCATTTCAAACTGCTGCAAACGTATATGGTTAATAAAGCGAAAATAAGCTTTAAACTATTTAAATAAGAAAATACCTTGCCAATTTCCATGTTGCGTAAGCTGCATATAGATTTCGTAGCAATGGAGTATGGGAAAGATTAAAAAGAATGTCTAATTTTAATAAAATTGATTATGGATGTGTATATAAAAAGTCAAATTATGAAATATAATGTCTGATATACAGATCGATTTCTTCTATCTACCTGGACTATATTACTAATTGAAGTTAGGGTCGAAACTAATGCACCCTTTGAGATTAGTATATGTAGTAATATCCCGAACAAATAAGAATAACATTTTTCTCAGCAACCCTATTACAGATTTATGTACTAATGTTTTGCTACGTATATCTGTTACTCTGATGGTTTGGTGTTATTGATATGTTTGATGATGGATGATTTGATGTCATTGACTTCTTTGATGATGCAAATAAAGTAGATTCCAACAGAATTTTGATTCATTTTCTCTTACATTATTGTTCTGAAATAAAAAAAAAATAAAAATAAAAAAAACCCCACAAACCAGTAACTAGGCATGTGCGTGTAAGCAATAAACATATCATGCTCTAGAGTCATAAAAAAATAAGGGTTTAATAAAAATAATAGGCTTAGGTTTCAAATGTTTTGCCAAAGAATGTAAAGTTAGCTGGAAACACATTTAATTAATCTGAAATATAACCAAAATCCCTAACGAGTAAGTTGATTTCTAAGCATGTTTAATTGAATTTAAAAGGATAATAAGTGACGTTAGGATACTTATATTCTAATAGACCTCGATCAATCAACTGACAATTTTTTAAAATGTGTAAGGATTGAGAATTTATTATTGGCATTTGAGTTATAAGCTGAGTGCGTAAATGAATCGTTACTAGATTAAGAAGGGTATACATTTAATTTTGATTTCTTAATCAATAAAGATTAAGTGACTAACATCCATAAAAGATTTTATGGTTCTTAAGAGCAGACTAGCTCTCATTCACATGCTTGAATTTAACAATTTATTATTCGAAGTGTTTTACAGAATGATGCTCTTATTTGAGCTCTATAATCATCACGACATTAAGGACATTATTAGAATCTCATGGGGCATAAGGCCAACTCGGTCCTGAGGTTTATGATTCTGCTTAAAAGATTTGCTTTGAATTTTTCTGCGTCGAAATACTCGAAATGTTATTAAAATTATTCTCGCTTATGCCAGTATATTATCTCTGGTTTCTACGTTGATTTTATAAGTGCTTTTGTTATTTATCATGTCAATTGTTGTTGTTTTTCTACTTTATTTACTTTTTTAAAAAAAATTGTATGACTTCCGTTGTTCTAATTTTACATTTGCATCCTTTCTGTAACCAATATTTGTCATTGTACATTTTTCTTCCTGTCCAAAGCCCCAATGTGAACATGTTTTTCGGTTATTAATTGTTTTCGACTGCAGATTATTTTAATTTCTCTAAAAGGCAGGAATGCTGTCTAACTTTCATCTTCTTTTATCACTTCTATATACAGTCTGAATTCCCTTGTGCAAGATGTATCAGTTTAATATTCTTGTTGAATAATGATTGTTTTAAAAGTTGTAAAATTACAAAATTGTTCACATTATTTTTTAACAAACCTACAACTGTTTATGAGATTTTTGAACTATAAAAGGAATTTTTATACATATTTATGTATAATAATACGTTATTTTTGGAATGATAATACCTTCTAGAAAAGAAAATATTTTTACTTTCCTTCCAAGATTGGACATTCCAGTGATTGAAAATTTTCAAGATATTAGGTTCAATGGCATAAAGTAGTATGAAACATAAAAACACAATATCTTGCATGATGGATGTAAATTTAAATCTGTTAAGTTTTAAACTTACATCCATCGAATCAAGCCAAATACACTTTGAGAAAATATTCCAAAAATTGTCTCAGATTCCAAATGAACTTTCTCAAGATATCCTTACCTTTGATCCTACTAACCCTCCTGCCATTTTGAAACATTCGTCCAAACTTTTCCTACCAATTATGAGAATACTTGTACTATTATATAATTGAATTCCTATATCCGAGAACCTTTTGTTAATATTCTAAAATTCAAAACTTTTTCTCTTACAAGAAAAAAAAAATCTTACAATTTTACTTAATTGAATGTAAAAACTATATTTAAATTCATCAAATTTTGATGTGGTAGTGCAAGGTTTTCATTAAAACAGCGGATTACTGTAATTTGGATTTTGTTCTTTGTAGCCCCCTCCCCCCCCAAAAAAATTGTCAACCACTTTACGGAGAAAGAAAATATAATATACAATATTTTACAAAGAATACATGAAATAAATTTTATATGCCAAACACATTGAAGGCATGGGCATAAGAATTGAGAATTTATTTTTTTTCTCCTTAAATCTATGATTTATTTTCCTAAGTCAAATATGTTAAAATAAATAATATCAAATAAGCATCTTACTATAGTCCTTAAACATATAATTAAGAAATAAGATGGGGGTCTGGGTTTCTCACTAAATAGTCAAATTGTACTAAAAATACGCCAAGTGTGCGCCATCTTGAATGTATTTGGAAACAGAAATGTATTTGGCAAGAAATGACCCATATTAATTCATTTTTGGTCACAGCACATGAATCTTAAGTTTAAACAATATGTTTATGTTTATTTTATAATTAAAACTGCTAGATAAAATTGTGAATAAAATATTGGTTAAGTAAAAAAAAAATCATTGGACAAATTAAAATTAAACCTTGGATTTTTAATTATTTCTTAAATTTTTAAATGAAGCTTAAACTAAAATTTGAATAAAATTCAAAAATAAATTTTAATTCTATAAGTATTAAATTACTTTTGGAAGAATTAATAATGATTTTCATGAAATTGCAATATGTAAGCTCACTTTTCATTAATAAAAAATTGTTCTCATATATGCTTTAACGTATAATAGAAAACGTCGTTTACTAAACAGTCACAAAAACTCGTACTTTATCTATCTCAAAATAAAGTTTATACTTTGTATTATCTGATTGCTACCATCACTCCCTTTATTTTAATATCAAGTTATAAGCAGTAAAGTTTATATTCTTAACAAAAGAAAGAAGCTAACAACCATTTTTTTTAACTCGACAT
The DNA here is from genome assembly GCF_947563725.1 of Argiope bruennichi. NCBI lineage: Eukaryota > Metazoa > Arthropoda > Arachnida > Araneae > Araneidae > Argiope > Argiope bruennichi. The sequence continues at coordinate 79,062,738 of NC_079158.1, forward strand.
CTATTTATTTATGTAAAAATTAGAATAGTGTTGCCACTCACGCTAAACTAAAAAAAAAAAATGTAACAACGTTACCATTCACTTAAAATTTTGAATTAAAAACGTAAATATAACAAAAGCTGTATAATATTTACATATATATATATGTTTATATTCAATATTTGGGGAAAAAAGGCAGTGAAATTTTTTTAAGATTTTTTTTTCTTGAAAAGTTTTTGAAAATATTTGTCTATTTTAATTAATTTCCAATAAAAATTAGATTAATTATCATTGTTTTTGCATTGGGCATGAACTTTGTTTTGTACAATCCAGAAAAGACTAACAAGAAAATATTCTAATTTTTTCGAAAAAAAAAATTGACCATTTTAGCTGAATAAAAGACGAAAATTCGTAAATTTTAATGATCCCGATGTGTAAATTTCAGTCAATAAGAAAAGAGAGAGAACTCGAGAAAACATTCAACATTATCTCATTTTACTTTTAATTAATTTCGTGCAGCTCGAGAATAAATGGATTGTACACAAATAATTTATTTTCAAAATATTACATATTGTGGATTTTGAAATGAAATAAAATTATAGTTTTCCCAGAAGTTGAATTTTCGAAACAGATAATCTTCAAAATTTTGAATTTAAAGTATAACACGATAATACTTTTCTCTCAATATGTCTACTTCAGACAAAGGACTTCAGGCTAAATTTGACCTATTAAGCAAATCATCAGGTGGAAAAGATGGTAAAGTTTCCCTTGAAAATATCAAGAAATGGTTGATGCAAGCTGGCGTGATTGGTAAAGATACTGGTATTACAGATTCTGATGTGGACAGTGTGTTCTCGAAATCAACAAAAGACAAAAAAGAAATTGACTTTGCAGAGTTCAAGGAATTCATCTCTGCTCTTGCGGGTGAAAAAGGAATGAATCTGAAAGACTTAACAGAGAAGTTAGGTGGTAAGAAATCCGAAGAAAAGGAAGAAGGAGCAGGAAAAGTTCCTGGAGGCTGCAAGTAAACAGTTGAATATAAAAATGGAAGAAATTTAAATCAGAATGATTATGACTCAATGAAAATAACTCAAAATCACTTGCAATCATTAAATTAGATCAAGACCTAAAATAAACGTACGCTCATCATAGTTGAATTATTTTGTGCGATTTCTCACTAAATGTAATCGTGACTTGTCTGTTGCAATGGTGACCAAAAAGCGCCAAGAAATTTCGCCAATATGGCCATTTTAAATGTCAAATTACACAGTATGTTATTATATAATTTGATAATTGATACTTAAATATATTTTTTTTATAATTTGGCGAAATTTTGTTTTCGCTTTTTGGTCGCCGTTAAAACAAATTTTACCTTAACTTTTAATACATTCTTAAAGTTATTTGTTTCCTCTCCTGATAGACATCAATATGACGGTCTTTTGACAAATTTTTATAAGATTTGCAAATTTGTGACATTTTTGCCGAGAAATAGTACATCTCCGGCAATCTTAATCCATAAATAAGGTAGCCTGCCAAATGCCACCATCGCCAACAAGATCACATTAGTAGAAATTTAAGGATTTATTGCTTGCTTCTTGCTACGCTCGCCAAATATTTTTTTAAAAAATCATCATTATATGCCCTTAGCTTTTGTTAATTATGCACTCTATTTAGTGACTTATTACGAAAGAAAAATTAAAGCTAACTGATCATAACTTACAATTAGTTTAAGCTTCGTTTTATTTTGCAAGCATCGATTTTTGGTGATGTAGCGGTTTGGTGTGCTTCGAAGAAATCAATGCAATGTAGTTTTTAATAAGAGTATATTTTGATGATAATGGGGCAATTAACAGGACCATATTTTCAAGAAATAAAATTTCATGAGTTGATAACATTAACCCATTAAACACCAAAACTCAAAATCATTATTTGTTTTTGATGCAAAAAAATACAAGTTATTATTTTGACCACTTATAATAGTAATTTAATGTAAAAATAAGGAAATTGCATTTATATTTAAAAATATAGGGTGTTGCGTTAGCGCAACGTCAGCGGAAAAGAAGTACGAATGTTGATCGTTATCACCTAGCACTACGCAGTATTTTCTTCGCGTTTTAAAAACTAGAATTTTTTTTCAGCTTATCAAAGGTGTAGAATAGTTAAAACACTTCTTAAAAAATTTTAATTTATTAAAAACTAACAAATAAATGTAGTTGACAAGCTTATTATGTAAGAATAAGGTGATATAAATTTCAAGTATGATATGCTTCACTACAATTGTGGTGTAAAGCAACTTCAAAAACATTGCAGCGATAAATAGTTCGACTGTGGCGATACTTGCAACGTAGTCTTCTACTGTCTGTAGACTTAACAATAAAATGTCCTTCGGATATTGGTTTTGTAAGGGTGAATTTGCTCGTACTTCCTGTAGCTGATCTTTTCTTATTTATCTCACTATCCAAGGGCATCTGTAACAGATGAAGCACAACCTCTCGTCTAAAATCCAATAGTGACTTTTTACTTCCTTCAAAAAATCTTGATATTCTGCAAGCATTTGACAGTACAACATCGATGAAATTTGAAAATATCGGCCACCGCCATCTTTTGCCACGGACCCTGATTCTGTAATTGGAAACAAAATTGTCACACAAATCTACACCACCTATTTTCTGATTATATTACTCAATGCAGTGAGGTTGAGCTACTAATATTTTCTTCTTCTGATTTTTAGAGTATCGAGAAACATTTTTTAGTGGTTCAGTTTTTCCAAACGTTGATTCTATTGTCACAACAGAGTTGTTGTTCCAAAGAAAACAAGTGCATTTTTGTTTTCTTCATATTGAAAAAAAAAAAAACATTGAAAATATCTGCACTAGTTTTATCTTCTATGATTTGTTTGATACGATTAATTGAAGCTTTTTCTTCATTTTTTGGTTGACGCCTATCAATTGGTTTTCTACCTTTTTCCATTTTCTCTTTTTTTTAGCAGAAATTTTTGGAGGATTTAATTTTTTCTTTACATGAACTTCAACTTCCCCTGCAGTATCTCCAGGTAAAACCTCATTATCGTTATTTAAAATATTTTCATTACTTTCTTCTTCATCACTAGCATCTGCTGTTTCTGGAGGTACAACAACAATAGCGGTCTCATCTGCATCTTCGTCATCGGAATTGTGTTCGAAATTTTTTTTCAAAGCTTCTTCTAACGTAAGATATCTTGTTCTACGCATTTTAAACCACACAAGATAAAAAAAGTTGCTACCAATAAGACGCACAGTACTGAAATGAAATCTTTCAAGAAACTTAACAGCCTACCCCCTTTCAGCTGACGTTGCGCAAACGCAACACCTGTTTTTACTTTCCCCTCCTCCCCCACAGAAACACCTGCTTTGTGGAATGTACTGATAAAAAGTGCCTTGGCTACTGTATTTCACAACCAAATCCCAATTTGTAATTTTCATTTTTTCTTCGAAAAAATGAGTTTGGAAATTTGAACAAAAAAAAATGCTTAAAGTAAAACATAAATTATTAGGTGTAAAATAATTTATTTAAGTCAATTTTTTCACTGATTTGTTAGTAGTGCTGTTCTTTAGCATAAAACTGTAATTTATTAAAAAAATTGTTTAATCGTCATTTTTTATATTTATTTATATTGACCGTTGCGTCAACGCAACACCAGCGGTTAATGAGTTAATTTCTTTAAAATCAGAAAAATTATAAGTCACATTCTGTTACAATAAGACTTGCCAAAAATGCAAAAATTTAAGTCGCCAATGTCAAAAATCAATTCCTGACAACATAAACAATATTGTGCACATGATTGTTAGTCGAACAACTCCTGCTTCTTGGATTATTATCCTGGCAAAAAATTCAAAATACTTCTTAAATTTTATTCCAAAGAGTAAGCTAAAGGCAAAATGTTTAAAATCCAATTTAATTTGCCCTTTTTGAATCCTCAAGAATAAAAACAATGCCAAGCCATCTGTATGCAATTCACCAAGATAAAATTTTAGAAAATAAATCAACAATAGAGTTACTAGAAGAATTACTTGATTTGCTTATTTCGGTTATGATGCTGGTGACAAACTCTAGGGGAAAGGAACAAAATTTAAGCTAAATATGCCATCATCAAAATTTTCCAAATACGAAAATCATTCTGGTTAAGGCAGAAAAAAAATATTTTTTCTTAAATAATACCACGGTAATAGTTAAGCATAGTTCTTTTTCGAAATCTCTAGCAGATTTCATACTAATATAAACTCCCATTTAAATTCTCACCAGTGATAATTGGAATATAATACCGAATAAAAGATGTAGCCGTTATATTTAAATCTGGAAAAAATGATGTATAATCAATTTTTGTTTGATAGAAAATGCCGTGAGACGTCAGAGGATTAACATTCAAATCAACAAAACTTAGTACATAAGTAACTTTACTGGTTTGAAAACGACTCGAGCTTTATTAAGAAAAAAAAAAACACCTTAATATTTTCATACCATGTATAAAAGATAAAATTAGCAATTAAGTTAATAAGTCATTAAGAAAAATTGACCCTTTTTAAACTAAATATCTCTTTGCCAAAACTGAATCCTTTGAAGCCGAGCTGTCTCCAAATGTGATCTTGAGAGTTTGTTTATTGCTATTGTTAAGTATTCTTGTTAATATTATAATATTTCGAAATCGTTTTGATCATGAAAAAACTTTTGCCAGACAAGTTGGATATTGAATAAAGGCGTATGAGATGAGCTGCAATTTGTCATTTTTAATTTCATGTTCGCTTTTCAAAAATAGGTTTTTCAAGATTGCTTCGAGAAAAAGTTCTAATTAATGTTGTGACAATAATTAGAACATGAAATAATATCATGTTATATTGTGATTTTATCTGTTTTTAGCCATATTTTGCAACCGGCTGAATCGCCAGGTATTAATGGTCACTAAAATTTTCAAAAAAAAATATTTTATGTAACTTGGACTTTTAATAATTCTTCACTAAAATATTTTCATATTTATAATTTTAATAATCATATGATTCACACTAATATAGAAGCCTTACACTGTTTTGTTCAGTGCACTAAGTCTCTTTTGAATTTACAGTTAGTAACTGTAAAATTTGTGTTTTAATTCTTATGTAAACTATGGAATATTGCTTATAATTTGTGCAATATTCCAAAGGATTTTTCAATAAAAATATTATTATTCATAACAAAATTTTCAGTTTTTCTTCTCAAAAAGTGTAAATGAAATAAATAATATTTTATTTGGTTTCAGTCAATAAATATATTTCTGAAAAAATATATATATAAAATCTGCATATAATCATTTGGTTTTCTAAAGATTCATATTCTGTGAAATATTCTTGACACGCCGACTTTTAAATAAATATAGAAGTTTCTATACTCGTGGACCAAATCTCACGAAGTCATGAAGTTTTGAATATCAATATTTTAGAATAATCAACGTTTTACTTATTGTAAGCTAATAAGCCGTGGAAAAACTCCGGGTACGGATTAGCATATCTTATTTTGTTTTGTTTTGTTTTTGAGATCTTCAATGGAATAGTCTAAAATAATATATTTTTAAAGAAATATTCAAATTTTCGTTCCACTCAATTTTAACTTCAAAAAAGAGAACTTTTCTATTTTTATTTTTATTTTCGTTTTTAAGTGTTAGTGTCCTAAGAATATTTCACTAAATAAGACTAATAGGACTAAGAGCACGAGGGACAAAAATGGAAATCTTCAGAACAGTTTTGATTTAAGGTGCATAAAACAATTTTCTTTACGTCACTTAGAAAAATTTCGATTACTAATCGTTTAGAAGTTAGGTGTTTGGAATCTATTATATATATTCTCTTGTCGTTTATATATATTCTTAATGGTGCTTCGATGACTTCATCAAGATTTTAATTTTTTAATCGAAGGAAAAAGTTTATTTGTTTGACATCCATTTAGTTGCTGAAATTATTATTCCTTTTTTTTCGATTCAGAGAAAAATGCATGTTGAGTGAATCTCTTCAAACCGGAATCTTATGGTTGTCCCTGTCAAAGTGTTTACATCGATCCAAAGGTATCGTTCACAACTCTCGCATGAAGTATTTTGGATATATGAACTCTGATATCATTGTCACGGCACTGACTGTTGTTCTCATTCTGTTCAATATTGACCACTCAGACTCCATTAGTTATAATTAATGAATCTTTCTATAAAATGCAGAAATAATGAATTTCTTATTTGAATGAATTTGAGTATCTTGAACACAGGCACAGCTATTTAGAATGTGTTGCAAGCATTTACAATCAGCATTACTATGTGGTTTGGAGTGTCTAGATATACTTTACCCTCTTAGAAATTGATTGTCTTGGTGTTGAAAACCAAAGTACGCTATTCAAAGCAGTAAAAATATAGATGTGTGTTGCAGAATCACATATATTTATAATTTCACTATGTGTACAAAATTATTTTGATATAAATTAAAATTTAAAAAAAAATCAATGCGAAGAAGAAACTTGCTTACTAGCTTAGAGAAAGGAGAACTATACAGAGAAGTCATCTTAATAACGTATCTAATCGAATAAAGCTTCAAAGTCATAGAATAAATATGAGTGAAAATAAATATTTCAGATATGATATGATAATACAATAATGTTCTCAGTAATTGTCATAATTTTGAATGGAAGTATACTGGTGCTTATGAAATATATTGAACAATTGACATGTGTCATTTTGTGTAATAGAATTCCATGACTTTTGCAGTTGGTATATCAAATTAGTAACGGTCCATGTTGCTTTTTACATAGTGCTAAATTTGCTCATTAAAAATATATCATATTTTTCAAAGGAGGAATGATCTGGTGATCTTGCAGACATTTTCACATTTGAGAAACCAATTTATCATACTGTCTAAAATACATTCCATGACAGTGTACTTAATTCATCGAGTGGCGCATTATTGAATAGTACACTTCCATGTGGGGATAGTTGAAAAATAGTAACAACTGTTTATACACTAATTTGTTGCCCAAATTAGCTGCAAAGAAGTATGGAATACTGAAAATATTTCTGCTTCCATGGGAAATTACCTCCTAGAACCAAATGCTTAAAACGCATAGTTTTAATCCATAAATATTATAGTTCTAAGTGTCAATTTGCCTTTTTCTAATCAAATTGATTAAAGTTGCACCAAGCAACTCTCTTCAGCGAATGCAACATATACATTCACTATCTACCTGTTAGCTTTAGCTTGAAATAATGAGAATAATTCTATATATGAAGCTTTTACAAGAGTTCTGATATAAAGTGAGTTCGGTATATAAAGCTTGAGGTGATTTGGAATTAGTGACATGGACGCTACAGAGGGTCAAGTATGAAGTTGCTGCTCAAGTAGTTGAATTATTTTTTTATATCTATCTGAGCATTGAGTGTCAGTGAGATGTAGTAGAATGTTGTATAACCATGTGATAAATTCTTTCTCATAGTGGTCCATGTGTTGCGGGTTCCCATTCTTTCTCATATTGCATCTTCCCAGGATCTCCACTGGTAATAATTGTGAACAATGACTATATCCCAAATTCTTCCTGCAACATCCTGAAAAAACTCTTCTCACATGTCTATAACACTTTCATTCTCAGTAAGCTTATGATACTAGTTGTTTCGTTTTTTCATATAGAAATATTCACTCAAATGTGGTTCAGAATATTCAGTTCAGAAAATAATACTCATAGTGTATGCCTCGAGTATTTTAAACAAATGTGATTTGCTTATTCATACTGACACTACTAGCAAGATTTTTTAACAAACTTCGTCTTTCAGTTGAGCCAATTTTCCTTTCAAACTTCCTTTTATCCAGGCAGAACCTTTTCTTGTTGTTGTGATTTTAATTGACATCCAGGTATATACGAATTTTAAAAATATGCAGTACTACTAAATATTAAATTCTTTTTAAAATGAAATACCTAGAATCTTTCTTTATATCACAATTTTATATTTCAGTAGTTTGATGTAGTTGCAATAATCAAATTATCTGAATCTTGAAAGATCTATATTTAGTTTCTCGTGGCTTAAAGCTGATTTGAATAAAAAAAAAAATGTTTTCTCAGTTTTTCCCTTAGGGTCTTCATATAATCATTGAACAAGCATCAAATTTGGAATTGTTGGCAATAAATTATTAGCACCAAATGTTTTTATTTTAGTTAAATTTGGGCAAAAAAAAAAAACTTTCACTATTTACCATGGCAGAATTTCTTGAATTTCTATTCAATTCATTTAAATTTTCAAATAAATCGCATGACAAAAAAATATACGCTTTAGTCATACTTCCACAATTATTTTCCATGATTTTCACCATGTTCCGTATATAAATAGATTTATTATATATATGGAATATATATTTACATTGGTCTAAAGGTTGTTTAACATATTTAAATATACTCCACCATTTCTGATTTATCTCCTTTTATACAGAAATGGTGGAGTATATTTAAACGCTTATTGTTAATCAATAAGGTTAAGTAATATTAATTAACAATAAGCGTTTAAATATATTGTTAAATATAAGGTTTAAATATATTGTTAAATATAAGGTTTAATACATTGTTTAAATATATTGATTAACAATAAGCGTTTAAATATATTGTTAAATATAAGGTTTAATACATTGTTTAAATATATTGATTAACAATAAGCGTTTAAATATAACGTTATTGTTAATCATTCTACGCTTATTGTTAATCAATAAGAAATATTATAAACTATACATTCGTAAACTCAATTTATTGCGTGAAATTTTTTACACCAAATAGGGACATTCCTAATAGAAGGGAGTTTAAGTTTTTGTTACAAAATAAACTGTTCGTTATGACTGGCAAAAGAGTAATAATTTAACTCCTTTCATGACACTACATATTTTAAGGATTTGTATATGTTTAGAAAAGAATAACCACGCTAAAAATTTCAAATATGAAATTGAAGTTAAAATGAATGAATTGGAACTAGTCTTTTTTTTTTCATTGTTCAAATCGTCTGCCAAGGCGTTTGCAGCATCTTATGATCTTGCAGTATATAAGTGTAAACACTTCCCAACAGTATAACAGTATCATGCATCTTCCACTCAAGAATATTCTTGATAAAATATGATGTTTTCTTTTTTTGAATGGGCTGCACAACGAACGAAAAGTTCAATAAACATCTCATTTGTTGTTTTTGTCTCTTCATAAATGTACCCAAATCATTGAATTGTGTTGCAAAATTTTGTATGTTACATGATATCAATCAAATACTATTACATAAGTCAAAACAGATTTTTTTGTAATCACTGTGATGGTGTATGATTTTAAAAATACATTGTATATGTTGTGTATATTCATTAAACTAAGAAAAAGCTATAATTGAAGACTGAAATAGGAGCATGTAGCCCGTAAAAAATATCATCTTATTAATCGCTTGAAAAATGTGATAACAAGCATTGTGAAAATTTGAATAACTGCAGCGCAATGTGTTTAAATATTTCCAAAATTTTAAAAGGATATTTTAATTTATGTAATTTAAAATATGTTTAAAATAAGAGAGAATAGTGAGAGCTTTGTATTATTTAGCGCTTTAAAATAATTCTTCTAACTCTTATCGTTTTTCATCTTTTCAATACAGAACAAAATTTATTCATTAATATGTTCTTATTTTTATAAATTCTATTTTCAGACACAATTGAACTCATTTCTCAACTACAAACTGACCTGAAGTGCATATCAGATTATACAACGACGAAATTTTTTTCCAGATTGCATATTTTTGTTTTGGAAGAAATGCTTTATTATTCAGATGAAAGTCTATTAAAAACTCTCATTTTCACTTTCAATTATTTCGTAAAGTGAAATCACCTTTGTTATGGTAATTACATTCATGCATTCAATTTATTAAATTTTCTGCTCTGAATCCCATATGTATAGAATATAATTAAATTATACTCTCAAACAAAGTGTCTTTGAATGCACTAAATGAAATAATTTTCCATAATGGAATATTTTCATGGACGAAATATTTATTTTTCCATATAGCTTAAAGATATAATTTTTCCTTCAGTAACAAAACATGCTGATAATATTTTATTTATTATTTTTACACCTTTCAACTATTATTTTGCAGTATATGTCATTTATTGTGTATTTTTTGATGATAATTAAATCAAATATCATAATTATGCTGCATTAGCAATTTCATTTATGTAACTTTATAAGTTTTAGATGAAAATACAATATTAACTATAAAACACTATTCAACATTTTTTTTAATTTAAAAATAATATACTTGGAGTTTCTTAAGAGAATTCTTATAACTTAAAGTTTTTTTAATTAATTAAAAATTTCCTCATTGTTTATACACTCTTTAAAAATTGAATAATTATAAATGAAGAATAATATTACACATATAGAAAATAAATAATCCGGATATTTAAAATGTTGGGCGAAATTTAAATAGCAAAAGAGAGATGATTGCATTAAAAATTATGTTATTAATTATATTTAAAATATAAGCTTAGCAATTAATGCATACTTATATGCTTTGTTGATGAATTACTGTATTCCGTTCAGGGCTTTTGTAAATTAGTGTATTTAAAAGATGAAGAATTATACCATTACATTAAAGTACGTAATATATATTAATAATAAAGTAATTTTTCAGCTGTGAATTATTACTGAATTATTAAAAGGAAATATATTTATGAAAATTTACGACTTAATAAAATTGAAATATATGAATTAAAGGAGTCAGTTTACAACAAAATTTATATTCGGAGAAATTAAAATGTGTGCGTGTTAACATGAAAGTGCATAATTATTTCATGAAATAACTTGTATTAGATAAATGGTTCCATTCTTATAAAGATGATGTTGTAACGATTACATGATTGACGGCTGTTAAGGCTAATTTCGGGTCTAATATAAATTTATGTTTGACGACAGAATTTTGCTTACTTTCTTCCCTCTGACTGAGTGGCTAGGCGAATTCTTTACTGATTATCTCCTATAAAATTTTGCTAACCAATCATTTCTAAATAATATATATTAATTAGCTGAGGAAAACACCAAATCACCAAATTAAGTGCAGTTATATAAACGTTTAATGAAAGAATCTGAAACACCCAGTCAATGGTTTGTTTACGTTCGACTGTTGCTGGTGCACAATCTATCTATACATTAATAATAACGATGAACGTCTCTGTGTGCGCGCCTGTTTATGAGTGTATGTATGTTGGCGCACACAGACCAGACCGTTTGACACACAGCTACAGAATTCTGCTCATGTATACTTTAGAGGTCGGGAATGGACAACTCGTAATGTTTTTTTTTTCTTGTGAAATAGAAATTAGAATCCAATTAATTGAAAAGCAAGCGAAATTTTGAAGTTTTTCGCAGTAACTTTTGAAAACATTACAATATAAAAATGATTTATATACCGTTTTAATATATACAAAGTTGTCCTTCGAATAATATAAATTTTAACATCGTCAAAAATTTTATTAAAGTTTGGCAATTTTTAAAAATATATATATTTTTGCATAATTTCTAACAAAAGATTATATTTTTGTCCTGAAATTCGAAATCTTTTTATTGTTTCATCTGCTATTTGACTGTGTGATATTTCAATATTTTTGAAAGCTAAGGAAGAAGATTCTGTTTAATGCCTATGTACCAGTGCAAATACGAGTAAAAAGACAAAGCTATAATATCGGAAACATTGGAAGATTAGCCAAAAAAATAAGTTTTTAATAATCGCTAGGATGACGTGGGATTGATCTTTATGAAAAAGACCCATGTATATGGAGTAGATGAGCGTATGTAAAAGAATTAAAATAACACAATTTTAATTTCTGGCTTGTTATTTGCCAAAATCTAACTTTTTTTTTTATTAGGAAAATCAAGTGAATCACATTGTGGCAACAAGCCACCTAATTATTATTTTTATTTGTTTACGATTATTCTTTTATTTCTTGAATCTGAGTTATTTGAATATATATATATATATAGATGCATTTCATATTATTTGTTAAACAGTAAGAAAGCCTGTAAACCTGGTAAAAATATTAAAAACCGGTTTATCTAAATTAATTTATAACTTTTATGAGAAATTATTTTGTTAAAAAAGTAGTAACACGTGGGGACACTTCAATATTTTATATACACTCTTATCTCATCTATGAAAAGAACTAAAATTTCCTTTCTATTGTAATTTCGGAAGTTTAATAAAAAAATCATGGAATATAAATGTTGACACTTAAGAAATGTTTAAAATTTATAGGCAAAAATTGATCTCTCTCTATATAAATAAAATTAATTGTTATTTTTAACACTTCAGTAAAATAAAATATTATAATATTGAAATAAATTTTATGCGCTGAATCATAGAAAATCAAAACACTGATGTGTTTTTATTTTATAATACATCATCATATTATCTATTCGCAAGAGAAAATAGGCATGACTTTCAAACCCAAATATGCTCTTCATGAAGTTAAGGATGTATATCATTCTTAACATCTCTCATCTAACAGGAATTAAGATGAATAATAACAAATCTGAAAGAAAAGATGTAAAATATAGATATGATGAGAAAAGATTTTATTGAAGATAAGAATATATTATGTTTATAATAACTCATAATATATACTTTTATTTTAATATTCAGTCATACATTCTTCCGATGATAAATTTGATGGGTAATATTAAATTATATATAGTTTTAGAAATTGCGCTATCATAACTATAAATAAATGTTTTTGCTGTTGTTTTGTTGTGGAATCCAAATTTCCTTTTTGGAATGATGATATGAAAAAGATTTATGAATGCATAATCGTATATCATATCACTAAATTATTAAAGAGCGATGTGATATATAAATCTCACGTCCCTTAATATGCTTTATTTTCCGGAACATTCACTCGTAATTTTCTAAAACAAATTTTCTCAGAATAGATGTGCCCAATGTTTTTTATAATAAGACTATAATGCTTTGTAAAATGTTCCTTGCGGTATTTTCTAGTGCAAATTGCTGATGTTATCATAAACTTAAAGTTGTTTTACAGGGGAAAAACGAATAAAAATACTTTCAACTTCTTATACATATGCATAAAAAAATCTTAAATTGTTTACTTTCGTTGAAAAATTATGCCGTGTCCTTATCTTCCCGAAAACACAAAAGCACATAAATTCCTTCATGCAGTAATAATTGAATTACTTCTTTTTTGGGACTAAGCTGATATATTTTCCTTGTTTCACGCCTTAAGTAAAGATGTTAGTTCTAAACATTGTTTGCGTTTTGTCGGTTTTTAGCGGAAGAAACATATTCCGTAAATGCAATTTTCTTGCCATTCTCTGAAGCATCAAAAAGCTTCTTTGCTTTAAATATAAGGAGATCTCCCGGGATGTGATGGTTACAGAAGTAAATAAAGGGGGGAAATGCTTGGCATGATAAGTATGGAATTTTTGCAGGCTGCTAGCTAGAAATAACGGGTGGGAGTTTTAATACCATAAAATAAAACGAAATCTGGACAAGGACTTTCGCAATTAGATCTTCTCAAGAACATTTATAAATGAGATCTGCATTTTCTAAAGAGAGTATCAGTTTTGTTAATGTGGTTTTTGTGCATGATTTATGAAATAAATCGAAATAAAAATGATAAATTATTATTTAGATATAGACAATATTTTTCCCTACTCGAATCTCACTATATACAAATGAAGAAAAATGCGATAAATAAGTGATATAGATAATTTATATTTCCCAAAGGTTTCTTGCTGGGAAAAAATTATTTAAACATGCATTATAAACTTACAAAAATAATTACTTTGTGCAATAAATAATTACTGCAACCATATTTTTAATTGTATGCTATTCATTTATATAGCATATTATCCAAGTTATGTTATATTAAGATATATAAGCTTCTTGATTGCAAAATAGCAATAAGTATTCCAAAATATTGACAAACTATTTTAATATTTAAATATTAAATGACGATATCTTTAGGAGTTTTAAGGTATTGTATTGCTTTGAATACAGTAGAATAAGTACAAATATAAATATTTAAGCGTTATAATAAAAAAAAATTATAATTAGCTAGAATGATCCCTCAAACTTTCTCCCACATCTCTAATAATATTCTTACATATTATCCGAAAATCTGAGCCTTGAGTATGTTTGCAAACGCATTGCATGATGTTTGGCTTGAAATAGTTATGAAATATTGATCTGTGTCTCATTAGTTACCATGAGTAAGTGGTAATAAAATAACACTATGAGTTTTCTTGAATACTTTAAGCAAAAATGATACTTATTGATTTTGACAAATGCAATTTGTGAACAGGCACATGAACATGAAAATGTTGTGCTCTATAAATAAAAAATATGGCGCCTTAACAAGAAATTATGATTTACTAATTCAAGGCTCAAAATTGCTTGTAAAATTAAATATGAAATTGCAATTCTTCATACACATTTACGAATAAAATCTGAATTTTACAAAATGATGATATTATATTTGAGAAAGAGTCTACAACAAGATGAAGATTATTCGTAGATTAAATAAAAATAATATTTTATTCAAATTAGTTTTATTTAAATTCGAGGTTTCATTAGATGGTTAGATTAATCGAAAATAGGATGAGAGAAATAAATTATAAAAATTAAATGCTTTTAAAAACATATTAAACGCAGAAACTAAATATTTAATCACATCAGTTCATTATTTTAATTTTTGAGAATTTTTCAAGAATTTGCCTCGGTTATAGTATTTATTTTTGTCTCAGTCAACAAAACCATAAAAAAAAACATAAAATATACAGCTCGGCCTCCAACATCCTACTTCCTTGTATTTGCACACATGCCACAACAATCAGACTCAACAAATATAGTACAACCCTTTTAGCTTGGCAGAAACACAAAACCTGATCTCTGGAGACTTTGAATTTCTATCTTTATAATCCTTTATTGATTCCTCAGAGGGACTACAGACAGTTTTCTTCCATTCTGATCATAAATCCATTGCAAACAAAAAAACTCACTATGAAGACCATATTAGAGAGCGGACTCTAGAAATTATGGGTTACCTTCTTAAAGAAACAGTGCAGGTCTATACTGATGGTAGTGGTACAGAAAATCGTATTGTCAGCGGTATTTATATTATGACCCTCCACCTTCAGACTACAATAAAACAACGCAATCCTGACATTTGCTCTGTCTTAAGGAATGAGTTAATTGCAATTAATGTAGGGCTTGAAGCTATCTTATCTTATGATTGTGATTTTGGGGAACTATGGATTTTATCAGATAGTCGCAGTGCACTGCAATATCTTAGTGGCTGGTACTCTGCAAACGATGAAACCAGTGTATCTATTCTGCTCCCGTCGTGGTTCTGAGGATGATACCTCATAACCACAACGGCCACCTCCAATGGATACCATAACACTTAAACGTTAGTGCTAATGAGGTCTTTCATAGATTGGCCAAAGAGGATAGTGAGAATGAAACGGACATTGGCTCTTCGCTTACTTATCAATAACTATACTCAAATGAAAGATCTAATTTAATATGGCGTATTCTAATGGTACACCGGAACATCCCCTGATACTCTGCTGGAAATGAAATGCGACTGTGGCTCCCAGACTGCTCTAGCTAGAATAAAAAGTAGCCACCTTAAGTGCCTTTCCTTTGGAAGTGATAAAAAAATCCATCTCGCATGTAAAAAATGCTGTGACCATCCAGAATCACCAGAACATATTCTGGGTTGCATCGGACTTTCTAAGGGAGACTTAACATCCGATCCCCTTATTATTATAGATTTCTTGACGGTCAACAACGTACTGGAGCTGATCTGACATGTCAAATGTTTTGAGGATAAGCAATAACAACCACGTGTTTTTTTAGTTTCCAAATTGTATCTTTTCCAGTAATTCATGCTTTTCATTGGTTATGTTTTCCCTATTATGGGCATTATTTTTTTATCTATTAGTACATTAATAAAATACTGCTTTTCAAAATATTAAATTTCTACTGTTTCTTTCTTTTTAAATTTTAAGGCATTCGTTATTCATTATTATAATTATTATGAAGCATTAAATCAATTCTTCCGAGTTAATTATCTTGTTAAAAAAATGTTTAATTTTTCTAGTGTATACCGTCTTTTTTATTATTCTATAAGCGCGTCTTTTTTAGATCTGCATGAACATAACTTCACTTCATTGAGATCTATCTGTATCATGAACATAATAGAACATAATTAAAAAAATGAATAGTTCACTAATGGGCAATTCATGACTTTTTAGAGGAAGTCAATATTTTATGACTAAGTACATCATATATACTATATTACCAACAATATCTTTTGTTGTTAATTTTTATTTTACCGTTGGAACAAACTGAAACCAGGTCTTAAATGTATAGGGATTTAATATGATGAATAATCTAGTGTTAGAGCAAGATAACAAAATAAAGTTTTTGAACATCCTCTTAATTCACTACACATTGCACAAATAGTGCTTCGATTTTTTTCTTTTAAAAACTTTTGTCAGCTAAATTTTGATTTGGTTCTTATAGTCTTAGATTTCTCTCCATGAACTTATGAAATTAAACAATATCACTTCAGTATTTGATCACTTGTAAACGGAATAAATGATTGCATTTTCACTTTTGTGTCCTCCTTACATTAGTTTCAGTATTAAAAATATAAAATAAATCTTCAGCAGTGTGTTTTAATTGACAACTATTTAATTTTCAATAATTATATACAGAAAGCCATGAATACATTAAAAATACCATAACGGTTTTCAGTTATTTTTAGCATTTATGCAATTCAACAATTACACAATCGTTTAAATTAATAAAAATGTATTTATACAAAAATTTCAACAAGTATTATGTTAAAATTTCGTTTATCACTCAAAATTATTTTATTTAAGTTACCTAAGTACCATTGAGGGAAAGTGCTCAATTTCTCCTATTTCTCCAGTACCCGTTAGCAAAGATTGTGAAATCGAATGTCCTACTTTCCCTGTAATGACTGGAGATACTTTTAGTGCTTCCCAAAAGTAGAGAGAAGCTGGAAATTTCTTCTTACTAGTATTATCGAACTTCTTGATGGTTATCCTTCAATCTTTGTAAATTTAGTTTTACTTTCTATGTAACTGTATTAAAATATTATATTTTTAATTAAAACAAATTTTATTTTACTTCTAACATTGTTTCCTTCACTAAAATAGATATTTTAAAAAACTGCTAGAAATTTCAGTAGAAAAAATGGTACAAACTATCAAACTATTAAAAAATGGGGTAGTTTGTAAACCTAATAAAATCAATTATGTAAACATGTTTATATATATATATATATATATATATATATATATATATATATATATATATATATATATATATATACATACATACATACATACATATATATATATATATATATATATATATATATATATATATATATATATATATATATATATATATATATATATATATATATATATATATATATTATAATTTGTGGTTTCTCCCAAACTTTAAAACAAGCATATTTTCTTATAATGGCGTCATCCATTCCTCCGCTCAAAAAGTCGTACTCTTCAGTTGGACCGTGAATGTCAGAATTGTTATGAGTTGAAAGTGCAAAGTCATTTTAGATTAAAATTGCATGCTTCGCATAATAGCATAGAAAATCAGTACTTGCGCATTAAATGAATTCTATTAATGAACAATAGTTATGAAAGATCGATCTTTAGTGTGAATTCAGAGTTTCAACATAATTTAGGATAGATCTCTGGCACTGTATTTACTGGAATGCGATTAATACAAGGGTTCCAAAAAACCAAATATGCATTTTGAACCCTCATTTTTCCAAGGGACTTAAGACAAAATTTTTTAAATTAACCCTTTCTTGGGCCGTGGGAAGTATGATTCCCACCAAATTTATCAATCTTTGTATGAAATTATGTAGGTAGGCATAAGTTCTGACAATTTTTTTAGAAAGACAGAAACTTAATGCTTCAGTTCTTTATCTCACACAAAATGCTAATTATCTAATAAGCTAAATAAATCCCTTTTCTTATTCTAATTTCAAGCCTAAAAATATTTTTACATAATTGATTTTACATATGACTAGAAAAAAATGGCCCTTTAATGGTTTAAGTCTTTGGAATTAAGTCCTAATTTTAAGATAAATACAAAACTAGAAAAACAGCCACAAAATCAAATGCCAAATTTCTTTCATTAGACTATTGATTTACAGTGTTTACATGCATGCAAAAGTACTGACCAGTTGAATATCAACCCATTGAGATATTTGGTTCCGAATTTGATATGGATCTAAATCATAAATGCTAAATTATCATAGATGATTTTTTGTGCCAAATTTTGTTTATCTGATCCTTTGAGTGTTGCAGTTATTTTATTCACTGGATTTCTTAAATCCGGACAATCAGAATTTGACTGATTGAATTTCGTTCAAAACTCGTTTAAAATGAATTTCGTTCAAAATTAGAAAAATCTATAAATATGCTATTAAGTCCATATACTAAAATTCATCCATCGATCTGAAAGTCCTTTAGAGATATCTTGCACACTTCCAAATTTTATCAATTCAAAAATTGTGTTTTACGAAAGCAAGGATGTATGAAAAATAGAGAGTCGTTAAAATCTCGAATGCAGAGGTTATCTTTTGACGTTTGGAATGCTTTTTCTTTGAATATTTCTTATCAACAAAATTGCCGGCGTCCTTGCATAGGAGCAGCGCATCTTCTCCGTGATCAGGGCGTCCCGGTTTTGAATCCCGGTTCGGGCATGATTGTTCTTCATCTGTGTTCTATCTGTGAGGTGTGTCAATGTGCCCCCCCCCCCCTGTAAAAAGGGATTGTGCAAGTGAATATGTGAGCTTCATCTTCATATGAGCTAGGAATCAGACTTCTGCCCTCGGGTACTCAGGGCTCTTTACCCTCATAAGCTACTGCACCCCCTTTCCGTGGTAACGCGGACACGACATTATCATGATCATAAGAAAAATTAAAAAAAAAAAAAACATACTGTCATTGATTGGTGAATAACACTGAATACTTATTGAACAAAGCTTTTATGAAAACAATGATAAACTTAAGATAAAAAAAAAATATTTATTATTTGAATCTTTGATTAAAAAATCAACTTTCATACAAGTGAGAATCATTAATATTTTGAAAAAAATAATTACATGAAAAAGTCCAATGAAAAAAGTGCATTTTATAGAGTATATTTCCATTTCTTTTTATCTCCACCATAATATATTCATGAACTCGGAACTTTTAAGAATCCCTGCCAAATAAAATGGTATAAGCGAAAAAAATTATTAATAAAACTTGTAAAAGGTTGCAAATAGGAAATATACTTGCATATCAATTTATAAGGGTAATGTGCTTGAATTTCGAGTTCTCCAAATCCAAATACTGAAGAGCTATTTTTTTTCTAACATTACATTTACCATATGTGAGGGCAAATGTTATTAAAACTTTCAACTATACTTACATACGATGATTTAGTCCCACAGCTGTATAGCATATATTACATTTTGTTTACATATATAAGCTACTTGTTTTGAGTTTATATGAATACGAAATTGAAATGGATAGTCTATTTTAGAATCGGGTTAGGAAAATTATTTTGAATGAAATGTTATAAAATAACATAACATTTTC
Source organism: Argiope bruennichi (assembly GCF_947563725.1). Lineage (NCBI taxonomy): Eukaryota > Metazoa > Arthropoda > Arachnida > Araneae > Araneidae > Argiope > Argiope bruennichi. The sequence continues at coordinate 79,082,433 of NC_079158.1, forward strand.
CGTTGAATACATATCTTTTAAATTGAATATCCCTCTATATTAATATATATAAGTAGAGTTGTTTATAATGAAAGCTTTCCATGTTTATTTTTCATTTCCTTTTTTATAATAAAATAATTAATTGATTAATAATTTTGAATCTTTTATTAAAATGTGTTTATATTTCAATATTTAGGATTACAATGGAACTATATATCGAATTGTAATTTTATATATAATCGACTTGTTTTGAATTCATACGAATACGAAATTGAAATGAATAGTCTACTTTTGAATCGTGCCGAGAAGATTATTTTGAATGGAATGTTATAAAATAATATAATATTTTCATCGCATAGATATCTTTTAAATCAAATATCCACTATGTTAATATAACTAGCATTGTTTATGATATTCCTTTTTTATTCCCTTTTCATAAAAATTAATTAATTGGTTATAATGAATCTTTTATTAATGTATTTACATTTAAATATTTATGTTCAAAATGGGGCATATATCGAACATTGTTAATTTGAAAAGATGTATGCTATCACATATGAAATCCGCTGATTGTAACTAAGCAATAAAAACGTTGTAAGGTAGGAAGGAAATAATCTCTGTTTATATAAAATGCTAGAGTATGTGATACAAAAATCCCTACTGTTGCATATTGCAGAATGACAACAATTAAATGTAAATAAATCGTTATACGAATAATTCAGATTATTTCACTCTTTGTCTTTACATCTGCATTTAATTCATTCAAAGGAATTTCAAAATACTGTGAGAAATGCCCTGAATATGTCTCGCCGCGTCCTCTAAAACTCCATTCAATCAATGGAAGCGAGATGTAAAAGAAGTTGGGAAGAAAAAAAATAATCTTTTCAATGATACCGATTTCATTTCGCTCCAAACTTTTTCTTTATTCTTAAAATTTGAAAAAAAAATAATACAAAATCAGTAACAATGTTTCCGATATCAGTTTTAAATTCAAACGTATTCATCAAAACACTGAGTAGCGTGATTTTGTCGAAAATGGATTTTCACTTACTATTATATTTCTAAATATACATATTATTTAATTAATATTATGGTAATATGTAACTAATTGATTAAATTAAATACAAGTTTTTCATCAGTATCAAATAATAAGATTGAATTTAAAAAAATGAATTACATATTAATTGTTTAACAACTTTAAATGAATAATTGAATAATTTGTTTGCCAAAAGTTGTTAGTGAAAATACAATTCACATATGACAAAATGTCAAACATGGTGTAAATAAACACATTTTCTTAAAAGAATATATATATATTTAATATTTTAATGTGAAAAATATCCTTTGTGTTATTTATAAAATATAACCATTCATAAAATCGTCTCAACATTTCACAATTTAACTAACACACACACACACACACACACACACACACACACACACACACACACACACACACACACACACACACACACATATATATATATATATATATATATATATATATATATATATATATATATATATATATATATACTCTACCCAAATATACAGGAGGTAAAATTTTCATTTCATTTATATATTAAAATACGAGCATATTTAATCAAATTGAATTTATTGTATTAATGAGGCAAATAAATAATATATTTTTCCAATATTATATATGCTTATCTACCAAAAATATTTGTTTTATAGTATGCATGGGAATATTTATATGCAATATAATGTTAATATTTATATTTTATATTGCGTAACATAAAATATAGTTTAAAAATGAAACTATTAAGGTTTTCTCATATGAAATTGGCAGTAGATAACAAAGATTTCTTAAAGAAGAGAATAAAAATGTAATGGTTATTAGCGTTATTCACAATATCAACGTTCGCGTAAATAAACCATTTCTTATATATATATATATATATATATATAGTTAAAGTGAAAAATACTAAATTATAAAAAAAATCAACATACAGTGTTATTACAGAGAGAATCATCAATCTTGCGAAATATAATTAATTCTGTACCGAAATATTCCTAACTAGCCGCCACTGACGGCCAATTGGTTTCTCGAGATTAATAAAAAATATTTTGCGAATTGTGACGCCTTAATATCTTTTTAAACAAAATATTTTAAAGTTTAAATTTTGATGGTCAAATAGCATCTAATAATATAGAAATTTGAAGCAATTCTTCTCCTTTTACTATGCATTTTTTAAATTTTTTGTCAGCTACTGAACATGAACATTTTACTTGCACTTATTTTTCCGAAAAGTTCTTATTTATATCATATAGTATTCTATTTATTTAATTCCTTACAGACATGTGCTGAAAATAAAACTTTTCTGGTTGTAGTTTACAGTAATAATTAAAAAAATAATCTTTCAATTTTGTCTTAACTTAATCTGTTAATGTGGTGGTAACACATTGATAGATATTTTTTTCCTAATATGTAAGTGAATGCTAGTTAAATTTCATTTTTTATTTCGCGTAAAAGAAAATGTTGGACATTATGTTAATTTAAAAAAAAACAGCTTATTAAAGATAAAAAGTTAATTTTTACTAATCACCTTTAGCGACTTGCTTGCCCACCATGTTCACTGGCTTTTCAATTGTTAAATATTAATTTTATATACATATTCTTTAAAAAAAATAACTTGTTATTTGATATGTTTTAAAACATGAATTTAATAGAATAAATAAAAACAAATTTTGATCAGAGGGAATGGTGTCCTTCAGACTTTCCAGCCTACTCTGTAATGATGGTAGATTTGTGTTCCAGACGCATATTTTCCCAGCCAATAAAAGTCAAAATTTTGCACAGAACTGCAATTGCAATCATAAAATCACTCACCAAATTTCTTGTATTTGAAACATTCTGTTTTAAAGTTATTTGTGTTAACTTAGCCATTATTTGTGTTAGCTTAGACAAAAAGCCAATCCTTTAGTAGATTTGATTCCAAATTTGATAGATATCTACGCATTAGATTTTAAATCTCAGCATAAAATTTTATCCAACTAGCTTTCTTTGTTTGTAATTGACGAGTAAAATCATATTCTACAACCGGATAGATAGACTTTCTCTAAATATAGTTTGTTCACAGAAATAGAAATAAACACATTTAGTGAAAAGATCACGTAATCTTTTCCACAGACAGGGGAATAGACGGACAGACAGGTATTTTACATTTTTTCAACTCAGAGAGTTCTAAAACATGGAGATTCGTTAAAACCGTGTTCGAATTTTCTGACGATTAAAATTATTTCTCATTATTTTATATAAGAGAAAGTAATTGAAAAGTGCATACTCTGCGAAATAAAATGGGAAGTCAAAATACTACTTGCAAATGTCCAAGGAAAGAATTCTTTTTAATTTTATATATATATATATATATATATATATATATATATATATATATATATATATATATATATATATATATATATATATATATATATATATATATATATATATATATATATAAGATTTATATTATTAAAAATACAATTTTTCTGAGTGTTAAGACAGTGGGAAAATCATTTTTGTAAGGTGGTAGTTTTCGTAGATACTGTCATCAATTTCCAAAGGTAAGTCATAGTAATTTCCCATTTGTCAATGTTTAAGCATATTTTTACGCTCAATCAAATTTTGAAGCTTTTTTCTTAATTTTTTTCCGACTTCTTTCCTTTAAATCATTATATTTTTTTGGAGAGCTATTTCTAGATTATATCTGATAATATTATGCAATTAGCTGACGAAGCATAAAATTAAGTGCAGCTTTAAAAAAACTCGATAAAACATTCTGAAATACCCGAATAGTTATTGTTTACATTTGACCATTGCCATTCAAAAATATGCAATGCGAGCGTTTTTGTGCCACTTACTTTAGTGTGTTTTATAGAGAATTTTTTTTTAAATGGAATCATTGAAAAAAATAATTGTTTTAAGATAATTTAAAAATTATTTTTACTGTAGTATTTTTAGAAATCATCTCTGTAAACAACCCCAATTACTTAGCTTTTAATTTATTAAAATTCCTTTAAAGTGACTCTGAGATTTATATTACCAGATTTCAGAACATATCTGGATAAAATTTGGCATCGCTAGTTCAACTGGTCTAGCTAGCAGAGCACTAGCACACAAAATCATAGAGAGATACACATGTGCATTCATGGTTAGCAATAGTAGATATAGCCAGCGTAAGGTTAACATTTCCATTAGCCAACAATAATATATATATTTTTTTAAGTTAATGAGATAGAACTAAGGCAATCATTATAATTTTCTAATCAATCTAAATGGTAATAGAAATAAAGTATATTTATCTTTTTTATATATTAAAAACAATATATGTATGCAAACGATAAACTTTCACTAAACCAATGCTTATATTTCATAGAAATCTTGAACTAAATTTGAGTAACCTTTATACAGCAGTTGGAATATCTATGGCATGCAAATTATTTATGAGTTTTCACTATATTTATATAAATTTTATTAAAATTATTATTCTGTCGGAAAAGAATTATAATACACTAGATTAATTATATTTAAAATAATGTCGTTAAAAATAAACATTAGCATGCTATTATTTTCATATTAAAATTTCTGATCATTTAACCGGTGCCACATCTGAATCTTGATTCCAATTTCAGCAAGGAATTTGTATTCCTTCTTCATTTAAAACAGGAACAAATTACAGTTATTTTACCTTTTTTTAGAGAATTTTTATTTTATTGATGATGTTTACAAATGGTGTAACAAAGCATGTAATATCCAAGCATCTAATCAAAATACTAAGACAATAATGTATGTTGTCTTATCAACACCTCCACTTTAAGCGGCCGTAATGAGGAAGGATGTTAATTACATGGCTGTTTGTATGCAGACACTATTCCTATTTCTAAATGTAGTTAGAAAGATGTGGTGAATTATAAATGCCTCATTAAGACCCACTAGCGCCAAGAAGGAGATGGATTTCTAGAATGGCTCATTTACTTCTGAGTATTTTGATATTATTTATATTGTATATCAAGAGGATGGCTTACGCCAGCAGAAAGTCGTAATTTGTCTTAGAAATTCTTCTTCAGGTTAAGTTTCTAGGGCATTAAAGGGTACAGTGTAACTAATAATTTTAGCTTATATGTCTGCGAATAAAACACAGTTAGGAAAATTGCATGCATTTAGAAAATGTATTAAATTTCGTAGCTTTTCAGAGTCTTTTTGAAAGTAGCAGAATTAGTCAATAAATTTTAACAACTATTTAGAACAAGTGACGATTATAAAACATAAGATGAATCTGTACTAATAATAAAAGATAATGTTTGCACGTGTCCCAATTTTGATGCGCATATTGACGCTTTCTAGTTCGAATTATTTTGACTTATATTCTTTTATTCTTATATTCCAAATATTCTTTTTAAGTAGCTAATGTAAATAATGGAAGAAAGTCTGAAAATTTAATTGAAATTTTCTCTAATCACAAATAAAGTGAGATTGTCATTCTTTGTATCACATTGTCCAATTAATTTCTCAGCAATACATTTAGAATTTTAGAACATTTAAAAATAATTTTTGATTCGTTATCAACAATAGATATCATATTTGCAAAGAAATTAAACCCGTTTTTATTTTTTCACCAGACATTTCATCAAGAAATCCTAACCCATTTTTAAATTAATTTCAATCATTTTAAAGCAATGTTCGTCCATTTTTAATTAAAGAATAATGACTATGTCTATTATATTTGCAGTTTACACGAAGAAGTGAATTATTTTAACTGAAAGGGCAACACGCATTTAACATTTAATTGGCGCAGCATGGTCAGATCTGGGTTTTTGTGCTAACAAACCTAACCAACCGATAACTTCCCTTTTAAATAGAATAATAAGATATTCACATTAAACATTATGAGGGAGACTTGAGAATCAATATACCAATATGATGCCAAAAACATTACAGATGTAAAGTATTAAAATAACATGACGTTCATGTCTCTCAAAATGCGAAGGTTAAAAATACTTTGTGGATGAATTGATGAACATCAAGTTATGTATAAGAGTTTTAAAGGAAATTAAACACAATAAAAGTTCCCCAAAAAACCAGCTGGTCATGGAAAGTGGTTCACAAGGAATGAATAAGAGATGAAAATTACCAAAGTCGGATAAATAAATGCATGTATTTTTTCAGAAGATACTAAATCACCTTGTTTATTTTTTAACCATTGTGCCATTAAGGAATTTTAATTTCACTTGTTTTGGAAATTTTAAAACTTTTACGTCTTAATAAAACAACGCATTAATCATTGGTCATTAACTAATTTCAATACCTTTAGAGTTTAGTATATACTTCTGTAGAAAAACATCTTGAATAAAATGACGTCAATATATTATTAAATATATTATAAAAAGTAATATATTATAAAATGTAACCTTTTATAGGTTGTTCAAATTTAATTAGTTATTTTTAATTAAAATTCTTGATACTCTAACATTTTGAACAAGAGAAGTTGAATTATTTTGTGTCAATTTCATCAATAAAGAAGCGTTTAAATTTGAATAATCGTTGTTACGAAATATAGGAGCAATATGAATGTTAATACTGGGTTCAGTTACCTTCTTGTCAGAAACTAAAATGTAAGGACCAAATTAAAGTATCTTCAAAAATGCTCAACCCAGGATTTTCAAGAAATATAATTGTTGATTTTCCATACATTACTTGACAGAACAAAGAATATGCTAAGACGGGACATTTAAAATTTAAATCCAAAATATTTTTTTATCAATAATGGTAATTATTGAAGTTTTAAGATAAAATTTTATTGCGTTTATAAATCCGAAAAGATTTTCAAATGATTTTTACATCTCGAACCAATTAAAAATTTGCATAAATATATAATTTCTCACTGAACATGGATTCATAAAAATTATGAAATAGAGATATATATATCCCTACAATTCTTTCTTTTCAATTCTATAAAAAGAAACTTTTAAACATAAAACAAACACATTATATTTATACAAGTAGTTAATTCAAAGTTTTTCAGAAAATCAACTTCTTTTTTACTATACCATCTACCACATATTGCAGATGCATGTGCAAGTTATTTCATTTTATAATTGAACCGAATATTTATAAATATGAATAGGATGGTGTTTGCAATTCAGATTTGCATTTGAACTTATTCAGACTTTCATAATAATCTATTTAAAGGCGATACTTTGTGAAATATGATTATAAATATGCAAATTTTATTCAAAATTAGCAACAAAACTTTATTTTGTTTGTCAGTTTTTTTCTGTGATCATCATAATCATTTATAAAATGCAGTAAGCTTTATTAAATTGAAGCGTTACCAATTAGTTTTCTTTTTAACTTTTTGAGACAATTCTATAGAAATTTATTAATCTCTAAAATGTTCAATGTATGCAATAAAGCAAAATTGCTAACTATATTGCTTTAATTCATAATGTGTCCTAGATTTTAACAGTGTTTCGCCAGAAGCTATGATTTCAATATCAAATTGGATTCTTATGTACATTCAGAGCCGTAAATTTTCTACAAATTTACTTGTAAAACTACTTCAGGATTTCTTTTCGCTGCTACAATTTCACTTTGAATTGATAACTTATCCCCTTTATGATATTGTAATAATTGAGAGTAAAGATTCAATTATAATTTTGAGAACTTGGGATGGGATACTGGATATTATAAATAAGAATGATGTTCGCTAAGCAAAATTTAATTAATATCATTTTTTTTTTTGCATTTTTGAAGAATCAACAATTTAACAGCAAAATGTTCCCGCTGATATTCACATGCTTCTAAGTCTCCTTAATTTTAAATGGTAATTAATGCAATTAATTGAAATTGGGTTTTTCATCAAACATGTAAATATTGTATATTTATATATTTAACGGAAAATTATTCTAACAAATACTTTTATGACTATATATGTACAAAAGTAAATCAATCATAAACGAGACATTTTAATAGAGGTAAACGGTTTTAATATATATAATTATAGCAACGATGATTAGATTAAAACTATTTATGATTATGATTAGAATTAGATTAAAGACCCTAATTAACATAGAATATTGTGTCCTTAGTGTTATCGTTAAGTTAAAATAATCGGTGTCATTTTTAATTTTTTTTTCATTTGTTCATATATTTATGACTTGATGAGAGACCACTAAATACCAATTATATTTATACTTTGCACACCAATTGCCTAGAATATTCTGTTAAATACTTAGTTCGTTAGCAAATGATCATTAAACTTTGAAAGGAAGGAGACGCCAAAATTTTTGAAATTTTGTCTAGAATGGAGGCACAATCTGGTAACCTTCTAAATAACATTCAAGTATGCACAGATAAAAATTGTTTCAAAATTAAAATGAAGAAATACAAAATTTGACTCCATTAAATACGAATTCTTGATTTTATATTGAAAATGTTCTCATTGCTTTTTTGAGAGGATTCAAAAGGAGGTATATCTCGATTTTCTCGTGGATGATAAAAAATTAAGGTAATATTCTGTTGGGAATTTTGGGAGACAAATAAAACAGCATATAGGTTTAAACGATTATCTATTTCATTGCGCAATATTCTCCTCGTCTTCGAGATTCTACACAGCTGATGCAATAATAACAATAAAAAAAAATGCTGAAAAAAAAAAAGACTGGAAGTAACTCGAACATTTTTCATAAATTACATCCTTTGCACTTTCGCACTACGTCTTGAATAAATCCTTCAAGAACATTAAACGTAGATATTTTTATCATTTTTTTTTAAAATCTGTAATCATATTAATACATGTATAATATTTATTAATAATTAAAAAATAGTCTCATAATCTGTTCAAAAATGCGCAAGAAATAAAGATATCACTTACGCATTGGTGGAAGTAAAACAGATAAAAAATAACATTTATGTGATTTTGATAAAAATTTGATTTTTTTCTAAATTTTGATATATAATTTTTTAATTACTTGGTTACCTTCTTTCTAATGCCGGCGTCCTGGAACAGGGGTAGGGGTCTTCCCCGTGTTCTGGCTTCGAGTCCCGGTTCGGGCAGGGTTGCTCTTCATCTGTGTTCTATCTGGGAGGTGTTTCAATGTGCCCCCCTGTAAAAAAGGGGTTGTGCATGCGAATGTGTGTGAGTTTCATCTGCATATGAGCTAGAAGTCAGACTTCTGCCCTTGGGTGCTCAGGGGTCTTTACCCTCAGAAGCTACTGCAACCCCTTTCCGTGGTAACGCGGACACGACATCATCATTACCTTCTTTCTAATTTCGCTATCTTTTGTAGAAACAACTACATAGATCAATGTTGAAAATATGTTATAAAAAAAACTTAAACAGGAAGTACATTTCAGCGTTATATTTTAGAATATTTTGTTTACTATAAAGAAAATACCTCAATGAAAATAACAGTTCCATCAGTTTACAATAAAGTCTCCCTTCAGATATATTTCAAACAGATCGGAAGCAACTTACGGTCTAGAAACAAGGAACATAAAGTGCTGAAATAAAAGTCTTGTACATTGAATAATATCTAAAATGTTTAATTAAGTAGTGATACAAAGAATGGCTATAAAATAGCTTTATCTGTTTGGAGATATTTGTTATCAATATTAATGAAAATGGAATTTCATATACTGAACGAGGTAAAAAATATTTAGTAACGAAAGTCACAAATAGATGATATTTTGGCGTTGTCGGAGAAAAAGTGAATCATAATGGAAGCAGGAAAAAGGATAATTCAAAATTGCATCAGTAAACAGTGAAATATCAAGTGAAATAAATTAACTAATAAAAGTTACAAATGGAACGCATTTCAATCTGTCGGAACGAAAACGGATCACAATGGAAGCAGGAAAAAGGATAATGCAAAATGTTATGTGAAAACTGGGGAAGGCAATAAAATATGAATTGAAATACAAAACTCACAGATAGGAGACATATTTTGGCGCTGTAAAATTGAAAATGTAGCACAGTGGAAGCAGAAAAAATGTAATTAAACTAAATTTCGCGAGCTCTCGAGTGATAAAAATAGGCTTACAAAATTGTATAAAATTGCTTTAAAAATTCATAGAAAATAGTTTATTAATCAACTTTTAACTCTTTTATATTCTTCTCATAAAATCTCTCTTTGCGTACAAGACATATCTTGTGCACAAGCATATTGTCACAAAAAATTGTGAATTTATCATTTCTGATACCTTTTTTTTTTCTTTGCAAAGTTTTTATTTCTTTTCTTTTCATGTTTTACAATTTTTCTTATGAAATTTAGTTTTTTTTGTATCTATTAGTTTATACTGAATACGATTCCGAACTGAAGAACTTATTTTATGGCAATCTCTTGCACCTAAGTAAAATGATAGAATTTGCTCTTGGAATATTTTCTAAGCTTTTGACATATGTGCATAGCTTCTCAAAAATTGGTAAAGTTTCTTTTTTTTGTTAGATTTTAAGGACGTAAGGTCATCATTTTAATGAATATAACGTATGACATCCTTGAAAAAGTATTTATTAGATGCCTGGCAGTTAATCAGAAATGCATCAGAAACGTATTTCTAAGTCCATGTAGCTAAACGAGAAATGGAAACGCTCGAATGCTCCTAATGATTTAATGTCAAACGACTATCTACATTGCCAGACAAGAGTCATAAAAACTGCATCAGATATGTATTTGAAAGAATCTCTTAGAAATAAAATCCATCATCTTGAGCTGAACGAAATCGATAGATTGAATTATAATTATCAAAAGGGTAACTTGACAACTTCTGTTATCTGTTTATTAATACAGCATCTGTTTATTGCTTCTAATGGAATTACAAGAAATACCATTTAATATAAGGTAGTTTTCGAATGACTTTTGCAATTTTAAGGTATATTCTAGGGAAATACATTAAGTTGTAAATAAAATTGAAGCACGTTCTACATAAATATTGTTTTGTTATTAAAAATATAAATGAGGTTGAAAGAGTAATTTCACTGTTACTTGAAATGAAACTAGAAATGTAATAAGAATAGTATACTGGCGCAAGAGTTTTTTTACAACGATTATTTCACTGGATATAGCCAACACTGTGCTGACAGAGATGATAGATTTCACCATATAGCGACTGATGGTCATGTAGTGAAACATAGGTATACTTACTGATATCATTCTGAATGAAGATATTATTGTATACAATGAAAATACCTTTTGTATAACAGACGATATATATTGAAAAACAAAAATTAAAGATTATCATTTCAACACGAACTATTCAACATACTGTCGATATAGCAAGTAAAGAAGTGTCGTTTGTTTGCATTTTGGGCAGGTATAAGTAGTTTTGTCTGCTAAACATTTTGTTTTGCCAAATGTTTTGAATTTGCAAGAATCTGGCGAGCCGAAATTCAGATCTTAGGGGTTTGACCGATCTAGACATCAGAGCTGCTACAATAATTTTTATGTTAATAATGCTAGTTAATGTTGGAATCTTCTAAAATCTTGTCGAGCTTTGAGAAAGTACAGCAAAATTGAATACCATGTATGAGAGTAACTCCAACAATGAAAAACACTGCATGCGAAATTATTTTCATTTTCAATTTGTATTGCTTTTTTTTCCTTTTAACGAAATGGTACTTTATAGACCTTCTCTCATTATAAGTGTTTTCTTTTTAGACAAAGTACAAATATTTATCTGAGACTGCTCAAGAAAGAAGAACAACCCTTGCGATATCACCCATTAGTATGTTTGAAACTGTTTGCAAATTCGACGATCATCCACAAACAAGGCATGAGCGCAAGAGCTAAGAATTGCCGAAAAATCGAAACCCGGCAACTTCCGCGCTCTCTGGCGAGAGCGTAAAGTAACCCACGTGGACCTTCTGATCCTCTCTTTTCAGTTTCCGCGATTCCGGCAACTGGGAACGACCTTGCGCTCGGAGGTGCATCGCGAAACACCGACAAAATGTGCCGGATCCACTCCGGCAGCTTCCAGTTAGGATACTGGATTATTGTCCTTGTCATCGGTCTGCAAGGTAAGGACAACAAATTGGATTGTTCATTCATTGATTTCCCATTCCTTCAATTTAATGAACAAAAACGATTTTAAGTTATAATATAAAATATTATTAAAATTATGATATAAAATTATATTATTAAATTTATGCGGATTAACAAACGTTTTTTTTTTTTTTTTATTTATTTATTTGCGGCGAGCGAAATGAAATAAAGTCATAGGTTTGTTAAAGTTTAATAGGTTTGTAAAACGATTTCTTAAAAAAATATATATAATACTAAAATAAATAAATGAAATAATTTGAATTTTTATTCAAATTATTTTTTTCAGCGTACAAATAATAATGTTGCTTATAGAGAAAACAAGCTGATTTTGGCTTCCCTTGTGATATCAAACACGCTATTTAAACATAACACTCCAAGAAAGCAATTAATTTTGGTCATATTTTATAAAAATAATTTATAACTTGTCTCCAAATTTCACTCGTTATTTACTTTTATGATACTTTTCTCTGTAAAAAGGAAAAGCGCCCCGCTTAGTCTTCTTTACAGTCAGAATATCCTGTTGCTGTCTGCGATTCCTTTGATCTATAATTGAATGCAGTTAGGTAAAGAAACATTCCAATAAATTAGGATTCAACATTCAAATTGAAATGCAAATATATCAACGGCAAACTTTTATTACAATCAAAATTTTATTCAAATTTAATTTAATTAGTTTCATAGTTTATCATTATTTTTTTTCAAATTTAATTAGTTTCATAATATAAATTTAAGAATGACTGAAGATCTTTGAAAAAGTGTGTGTGTGTTCACAAAAATATTGAAAACAATTGCGAGATTCTTCTTTATATATTGTTTCAGAATATATAGCATAACTAGCATCTGCTTATTGTTATGTAAAAAGTTTTTCTTTATATTTTTCATTGATGGAAAAATTAATTTTGAGTGCCATTTAATTTTCCATGAGGGGAGGGGAGGGACAAGAATACGAGGATGAATAATCTCTGAATAAGAATGTAATTCCCATTATTGTAGGAATAATATTTGGTAAATTTGCGTTCATTGTAATAATAGAATGTGTTACGAGATCTACTGATTGGCTTTTATCTTTGTTATGTTGCTGTTGAAGGACTGTCAGTCAGATAAACCCAAGATGCTAAGGAAGGGCAAGAGTAGATCAAAATAGGCTATTTTTTTAAAACAAATATACAATCAAAGTAGAAAATTGACAACTATTACTGCGAAACGTTCTAAAACGTATATATATATAACGTTCTAAACGTATATATATATATATATATAGTTTGAAATTTGTTTTATTAGTCTTTCGCTATTCATTGTAGTCTAATGTTTTTTGGTTATAAAATTGTTAGATAAAAGATGTTACTGAGAATTTCATATATGTATCACATTTTAAGTATAAATTAATATAACTTTTATGAGAAAAATTGATAATTATTTGTGGTAAAATCTTATATTTCTCTCAAAATTTCAAAATTTTACTGTATATCAAAAAGGATTTATTCATTTTATTAATTCGGTATAATATTTTTTGCCTTCTTTCACACACACACATATATTTGTTTAAATTTCAACATTGTAATACTATTTTTAGGTATCCGTAATCGAGGAGTTTCCGATACTTAGAATTATTTAAACACTGGTTTTAATTATCTTTACCATGTCTTTACCAATTTTACCTTATCTTTATTAACTTCATCATGTCTAGCCGTTGAAATCTCTTTATTTGCAATTTATAATCACGAATTCTTTAGTATATATATTGGACTATATGATCAGTTAGGTATTTGTTTTATTTCTAACTGAAACCAGTTGTGATGAGGTTTTATACCTTTTTAGTCATCATCACAAATCTCAAAGGAATGAAAATCAACGAAATTTCTATTTCAGTGAACTAACGGAGCTGTCAGAAACCCGAATTATGATTATTCGGCTTGCCTTGCTCCAAATCACAAATTTCGTTTTCGTCTTCAAAATTTTTCCCACCTCCTATTCAATGTTTTAAATCCATACAGTTTTGTATTATATAGAAGATTTGATGTTTAATAAAAAATGGATATTACACACTTGCTCATGAAATTGTTAATGCTCGTTTAAAACAATTTCGGCAAATGAAAGTACGTCTTCCATGGCATCTCTCTGGCCTTTAAGTTAAATATATTATATAAAGTATAAAGGTTAAGTATATTATATAAAATTTCAAACATATCTATTATGTATTTAAACAGACTTGATACAATTAAAGATATATAATCGATAGGTTTTAGATCGAAGCGCCTTATAAGTGGTATATAATAAGCTATGCACTTTAAACGAATTGTCCAATTTTATGTGATAATTGTCTATATAATTCTATTGACTAACCAATTAAATAAGTCTTTGTCTTAAAATTAAAATAAAAGTCAAGATCAATTTTTTCCTTAATTTTGGCTCTAGATTAACTCTTTAATTTGAATTTATTTTCTATTCGGTTATTTATAATTGAAATTTGAATTATTAATAAAAATAATCTCTACGTATTGAAGTAAACTTAAATTGTTTGGACAACTTGTTAACCCTTAACTGGGGACGTGCGGTCTGTAAGACCGCTAGCGATGGATTTTCGGTCATCCCTATTCTATTTTTAGCTCAATTGAATGGATTGACCCTTTAGCTTCCTGTTTTTTGACCTTCAATACACGTGCACTTTTTCAAACGATTTCAGCATGCTTTTTAAAATAATTTAATTATTTCTTTGAGCGCGGTCTCAAAGACCGCACCTTCCTGTTTGTGTCCCAGTGATAAACAAGGCTTAGCAGATGGCGCTAAAGCTTAAACTTCGAAATATCATCCAGTTTACTGATCCTATTATCAAGTAGCACTCCAGACACTTTCCAATGAAGCAGAAAGTGATTTTAGTGATAAGGATACTTGTACAGAAGAGTTTTTTGATGAAAGTTCGCATTCAACTGATTCTGGTATGTAAGTTCAACATAATTAATTTTTCTAGTGATAATGTATTTTGAAAAATTTATAAAATATATTAATATACCAAGAGATATTTATAGGTTGATTCTTATACTAATCTTTAACCTGTATGTTTAAAATGCCCTAGAAAACCTTGCTGTGAAAGTCACACAAGCCGATAAAAAAAGGGCCAAATTTACCCATTGCCATTTTTTTTTAATATAATTGTTGAATTTTACATTATATTGTCTTCTATATACCTTCGTATACTGTAAAAATAAATATGATTTAAAAAATAAAAAATAATATGTTTTTTCAAGAATATTATTTATTGTAGCATGTAATTTGAGAAGAAAATGTATGTTCCAACGCCTTTACTTTTTACAATGACAATATATTTTGAAAAATTTCTAAAACATATCTATATATCAAGAAAAATATCTGCAAAATATATTGGCAGTTTTTCATACTAATACATTCATTAGAAATTTTAATTTGAGTGTAAATGAAATGCGGTCCCGTAGACCGCGCCTCCCCAGTTAAGTCCTAAAATTTCACCTCCCCTGTTAAGGGTTAATTATCCTAGTGTTTCTCAAAAATTCATAAGTTTGAATATATATATGTGTTTGTATTTCAAAAAAAATTACATGCTGTCACTACTAATATAACATTTTATTGTTTTATTAGCATTATTCTTCATCTTCTGCCACAGTTGTGCAGATTTAATATTTTTAATTTTGATTCAAAAATGCTGGATATAAGAGAGTTTGATATGGTCATATTACAAAATATTCTGATACACGCTAAATTCTTCAGAGGAAAATGCCCCTGTGGCACGAAAGTTTGGAAATGAATAATATGTCTCATCTGGTCTTCTTGTAAATTCCGAGGTCTGTCCCGTAATAGCTCTTCAGGGACGTAATTATAATTAATTCTTTATTTTGTACTTCTCATTTATCATGTCTGATATACTCATTAAAACATTCTACAAAACTATCATATGAAACTTACTAATTTTTACATTTTTTACTTAACTTACATTTTTTTTAATGAAAATTATCTATTTAGAATTGTAGAATTTATTGGAATAATCATGTATAGTATGTAATTAAATCTGTAATTTTAATACGTTTGGAGCTATGATATTTATATAAATTATGAGAATTTCTTTTTCAATAGGGATGATAAATGGATTATGATATATTAAGAATTATATTGGGAATTTAAATTAATATTATAACTATTTTTTATCATTCAATAAAATGTATCTTTTTTTCTTTTTTTTTAACTAAGCGCAATTACAATAAATTCTAATTCATTCTCCAGGGATAGCATTACATAGACTCCCTTTCCACGTTTTTCGTTGAAATATATTATCAGAAGAACTTAAGCTGATTATATTATTAAAAAAATAATCCTTTCTAAATTGTGCACTGATTTTTTATATAAAACATAATTATTCATTTTAAACATTTTTACATGTTTTAAAAAGTAACTTTTAGTTTTATTCTTAATAATTAAATATTATACTGCCAAAGATACTAAAATAAATATTCGCATAATTTCAAATTAAAAAAAAATATTATATTCTCAGTAGTCAGCTCATTTTATTTCATCCCTAGTAGTAGACGGATTATTAATTATTACAAAGACAATTATTTCACTACATAATTAAAGCAAATATTTATAATTAATGATATAAGTATTAAAATTGTGCTTAGGAAGTTATTTTTAAAACACTGAAGAGATAAATAATAGCGATAATATTTCTAAAATGAATTTTTAAAAAAATTCATTTTAAGTATGTTTTGTATTCTTTATCATAAAAAAAGTTTTTTAAATATATCGAATGGATTTAAGTACATTTTTAGTTTAATTTTAAGTAACGACTTCGAAAAAAATACAACTTTTTTAGAATTCAGTACGGTGTGAAAAACAAAACAAGCAGATGATTAAGTGCATATTTGAAAAATGAAAAACTATTAAGTAATTTTTCAAAATTAACATAAATTGCTTCAGTTTTCCTATGAAATTTATTTCAAAATTTCCTGAAATTCTCTACCATCTAGTATTTATTAACTGCAATATAAAATTCCCAACTAATTAGTTTTAAGTGATGGTTTAGCCACAAATTGCACCAATTAATGCTGGCTTTCAATGAGAAGAATGAAAAATGAAATTCAACTAACACTAACTAAACGAAACTAAATAAAATAACTTTTGGGAATTCACAATTAAATCATCAAAAAATATTATTTTTAATTATATACAATTGATACCTTCCCGAAATAAATTCATATATTGAGTAAGCTTTTAGCTTTTATTCTAACTATTTTCTCCAAAATATTTCAAAATAAATTGAAAATTTCAGATATTTTTGATTTACAAATTTCAAAATTTGTATTCACATATTCATGCTGCTTTTTGACATCCATAAAGTAAATCTATTTTATAAATATTTAGCATTTAATTTATAAATTTTAAAAGATAGATTTTCTATTAAGTATCATATCAATCGGGCTTCTTTCTATGTGTTGAGAAAGAAATTTTCTCAGTTATTAAATGCATTCTTGATAAATAATTATGCAACGTTATTCAATTTTGTAGGATATTCGAAAAAGCATTTTAATAACTTTACATCTAAGTTAGGAATATAGAAGCAAATCATTTTTGCATTAGAACTTGAGATCGTAAACTCAAAGGCCGATCACAATGAGTGACTCCTTGTTGGTGAACCAAGTAAAAGAAAATATATGTGGCTTTAACACTATAAGTACGGTTCAGGTGATTTCAAAACTGAAAGAATAGCTGTTCAGTTGTTAAATAATTAATTAGATGCTAAACAAAATACTAAGACAGTGCATCAACACGAAGAAGGAAAATCAAAATGGGCTATATTTTGATCTTTACTTTTATAGCAACTAACTTTTACTTTTATAGCAACAATTTAGGAAAGCAATCGTTTGAATAATTTACTTAGATACTCTAAATGGTTTTTCCTGATATTGTATGATATTTGTCATTCAGTTTTTTTTTCCATTGAGTTATACTTTTAACATTTTTTAATGCAACTTTATATTTTTATTTCTTTAAAAGCAAATTGTACTTTTTATCTGATATATCTTTGATTAAACTGACAAACAAACTTTACGCACTCTGATGTAAAAAAAAACATTGTTTATTTTCATTTTTTTCCCTTAAAATTTGTCAATTATATTTTGCCATACCCTGTATGTATCATGGCTTTTTATTTATATACATTGTCTTATACAATGGCTATCATAGCTTAAAAACTCGCTTTTATAGTAACAATTTAATGTTAAGCTACAAGTAATTCTGGTTTCGGAAAGAAAATATTTACTAAAATTTTGGAAGTATTTTTCAATTTTTAACAACGTAATTGCATATGCCATATCTTTGCATGTATGTAGTTGCCACCGAACATGCATGTCTGATCATTTCTTACTTGGTATGAATATTATTTAACATTTGTAATGTTTCTCTATAAAAAAATACTCGTCTTTATATACTGCATTGAGCTTCTTCAATCTCAAGTTCTTAGATGTGTGAATTGAATGTAAATGATGCAATATAAATTCATATATCCATGGGAATTTTATTCGAATCAAATGTGAGAAATCTTCGGCTTCAAAAGACCTTTCTTTTCAGTCTCGATGGATTTAGAAGATTAAGAGATTTTCAATTTTCAGCTGAGTTGTCAGCTGAGTTCTGATTAAGATATTTTCAATTTTCAGCTGAGTTGTCAGCTGAGTTCTGATTAAGATATTTTCAGTTTTTAGCTGAGCGTAATGTTCAAACGTTCGAAAAGAAATAATTTTTTTTATTGATTTTCGATTTTTGATCGGTATTTGAAAATAACGATTTTTTAAAGTATTATTTTGCATAAAATTTTATTAAAAAACAATGACGTTTCTAGTCATCTGAAAGTAAAAACTAAAAATACTGCCATAAAAATTAGATTTCTTTTTAATGGATTGTGCCCATTTATTTTTATAAACTCCTAATCAAGCAGCAATACTCCTTAAACCGATTAAGTAAATATACATTTTTAATTGTTTTGTTTACTATAAACAAGTACGCTTAGATTCTTGATGCATATAATATGCTGGCGATTCTAAAATAAGAGATTTCTGGATTTTACGAGGTTAGACTGAAGTAAATAATAGAAAACTAAATATTCAAATTAAGTTAAAATCAGAAAAAAAAGGACCGTGTTCTTTCCTTTTTTTACGAAACGTATCGACCAATTATCGTACAATTATATTTTCCATATAATGATAAATCTTTTTGAGTAAGTTTTTTTTTTCTTCTAAACGTGCTATTTGGAATTTTTTTTTAATTCCATTTAAATAATATAGCTTTCATATACAAATTCGTAAGATATTCATGCTATTTTATATGAAAATAATGTTTATTTAATTTATCATAATGAAAATTTAAGTCATTCCTAGAGAAATATATCTAATTATCTAACTGTTCTGATTTAAAAAAAAAACTGTTAGTAATATGTAATAAAAATTTGTCATGAAAATATTATTTTACTTTTCGAAATCATTTTGTTTTTCAGTATTTTGAGTATTAAACTATCTATTTCATTTCCTTGAACTTTCTTTCATACGTAAATAAATCCTTTTTTAAATGATCTTGTAAACGCGGAATAATGTTTCATTGAATATTAAGGATATGGTTGATTCTATTAGGCATATTTGCAAATTATTGACATAGTAATGTAAATGTATTTTGCATGCTGTTAGTTTAAGGAGGTTTTGAATCAATATATATTATTTAAAAAATTAATATAAAGTTTTTTAAAGTTTCAAAATATTTCAGTCGGAATATTTTTTAATTATTTTCTTCTTATTATACTATATAAATTTATATAGAACAGAACGTTGTATGTCTTCATGATTCTAAATAATATTTCATCTTTCAGAAATACTTTTACGCTTACTCACTGAATTTTTAGAAGAATTTTTACTTTTTTCTAAATACAAATTATTTTTGGCTGTATAAAAAATATCGAACGTAAGTTCAAAAAATATTTTTCTGTCAAAATTTAATCGAAATCATAATCAATTTTACGTAATTTTCTTAAAAATTAAGATTGCTGCAACATTTCTAAGATTTTAAATCTAATTCGAACATCATTTTGAGAAAACGTCATTAAAATATTTATTCTTCTATGACTCTAAATCCTTTATTTTATTGAATAAAACATTTTATAGCGCTATTTTAGTT